>NC_054704.1:15295603-15595603 GCF_016097555.1 Gigantopelta aegis
TAAATTACCCATCCGTCACCCCTCTATTTGCAATCCATGTACCCTAAATTACCCATCTCTCGCCCCTCTCCTTGCAATCCAAGTACCCTAAATTACCCATCCGTCACCCCTCTATTTGCAATCCAAGTACCCTAAATTACCCATCACTCGCCCCTCTCCATGCAATCAAATTACTATCCCTCGCCCCTCTCCATGCAATTCAAGTACCCTAAATTACCCATCCCCTAGTGTACAACACATGTTCATTGATTTATAACAGATATTACAGCTTGGCAGATTTGCCCCAAGATCGATCCTGCGGTGCACAGCATCTCGGCATAAACAATGTAATACTTTGTGTTTCTGAGAAACCTCTAGCAGTATAAATTGCTTATGCTCTAAATGGACACAAACATACAGACGTCTGATACAGTATTACTATCTATGGTCTATCTGTCAACTCCAAGAGAGAGAGAAATTACATTATCTACTTACGGAAACTCTGCGAGACTTTCAAATGACCCAAGACTGAATGCAAGTGTGATCACCTACAAATAAAACGTTGCAATATCTATTAACACCACTGATTTTCTAAATATTCATCGACCTATCATGTGTAAAGGCCCATTACCATAGTTGCAAGTCCTGTTTCACTATTTTATATATTTAAATAACTACATATTAACTAATTCCACACATACTTTCATAATTAACTAAAAATATTTAAATTGTAATGTGCAGCTAATAGATGCAAACAGTTTACTCGAGAAATCGTTTTTGTTTTTCACTGAATCCATGGTGGGGTGTTTTTCTTTGCATCCCTGTCTTATATACGTTTAAAATTATGTTTGAGCTCCAATACACATACGAGTAGCAGGACAGATATACATGTGATATACAGAAACTGATATTCTAAACACGAAAATATAGTTTGTATGTAATTTTAGTCTTTAAGAAATATTTTCAAAACATCACCTTAAGCGATTTCAAAAACCGCCTTGTGTGCTGGTAATCGCCTTTGACGTAAAAACTGATGACTCCGCCATAGCCCTTCATCAAAGTCCTGGCCAAGTGGTGTTGTGGGTGAGATTCCAGTCCTTTGACAACAGAATTCAAGTGTTAATTATTTTAATTCTGTATACACTTTCTTAGCCATAAACATACAGTTAATAGGCATTACAAACGTTAAAATAAAATACATATATAAAGTGAATCATTAAAATGTCGCGATGCGCATGACATGCAGCATGTCTCATACTTACAAGTGTATGTACAAATGGTTGGCTTCTTTTCCCCTAATTTTTTTTTTTAATTTATAAATGGATAATTACTACGCGCACACAAATGAAAGAAAGCCTAAATGCTAGAAGGATGAAGCCAACTTTGCGAACCGAATGTTTTGTGGGGATTTTAAAAATTATTATTTTTATTCGAATGGACACAATTTAGTGTATTGACACAAAGGTTGTTTATGATGCAATGTGTTGTACAATATACACCACAGAGAGGGGATCATGAAGCACTACCCCTTTAACTCTGCCCCACCCTCCCCCAATTGTTCTCATCTTCCGTCGTCTATGTAGATGTACACATAATACTTTGAACATTGTAATTACATTATAATGTTTCTTCAGTGGATCTGTTTTGTTCCTATGGAGCCTTTTGAGCTTGACGTAGCTCGTGGTCACAGACTGTCAAAGTGTGGCCCGAGGTACATACCTGGATAGAGAACTCGTTCTATTTTCGGGTGTTTCTCTAAAAACTCCGCCACTACTAAAGCATTCTTGTCATGTTGCTTCATTCGAATGTGTAGAGTCTTCAAACCACGGTTGACCTGATAGCAGTCGAAGGGAGACGGGATTATTCCGAGATCTTTAAAACAAAACGAATGATTCAATATATCTTGAAGCTTGGGTTATGCCTAATGCTAGACAATAAGAATGATTCGATATATTTTTACAACAGTAGAAGTCTGAAGGGATATCGTGCTATACCTAATGTTAAAACAATAAGAATTATAGAATATAAAAAGTTAAGACCTAGTTTTTCAAAACAGTAAGAATGATTAAATATATTTAACAGCAGTCGAGAGAAGATTAGACTATTCCAACAAAACGTATGATTCAATATATTTTGGCAGAAACCAAAAGAAGTTTGAACTATTCCAAGATCTTTAAACAATAAGAATGATTAAAAATATTTTGACAGAAACTGAAGGAAGTGTGGACTATTTCAAGATCTAAAAACAATAGGGATGATTCAGTATGCCCAGGCCCGTAGCCAGCATTTAGAGTGTTGGACTAGGTATTTGATGGGGCTTTTTGGAAATGAAGTTATATATGGATCCAGTGGCATGCCCCAACCCACACACACACACACGCCTAGAAATTTCCTAATTCCTGGCATCTGGAAATTTCCTAATTCCTGGCATCTGGATTTTTTTGTTAAGAAAAACAACATTTTTGGTGCTTTTTTAAGATAAAGAAATTCTAGCACACAAACAGGAGTTACAGGTATTGATCCGAGATATATCTTAAATATTTTTGGCAATTGCTTATTATAACCTTAGCAACAGAAAAGATACCGTACGTGTACCTCCGAACTATGATCAGTTCCTTTAATAATGAACATTTTATGAAAAACAAAACACATTACGTTCTAACAAATTGTATCATCAAGAATCACCGCCAACACATGCAGCCCCTGTTAAGAGTACAGGTGTAGTCCTCAAACGTTTTCAGCAAAAGGTATTGCATTATTGTCATTTATGCGTCATATTGAAATGGCATCTATATGTTGGCCGTAAAACGTTTCGAAATACCTGGAAATAACCGGCATGGTAATGTAATGTCTATGCCAAAATGACAGAAGGATATTGCTTGATGTATATGGAAGCCAATGTCGATTTCAATCTCTTTAATATAAAGATCAAGGCATGAACAGGACTATTTTCTGTTGTTAACCTTTTATTTCTATCTTTGGTTAATAAATCAATGGAAGGTGAATTGCTGTCATTGTCATGTAATTATCTAATGCTATCTAAATCTACAAAATAGTCGAATATCACTGTTTACAAATATAATTTTTTAAGTTCCAAAAAGTACAATTAAACATTTTTGCTACATGTATGTTCTTTTGTTTTGATTTTGCTAGATTAGTTACTAACTTAGAAATTCTGAATCATGTACACTGCAGCTTTGGTAAGAGGAGTACTAAATGACGAAAACAAGCAAATATTGTTTTATGGGAGAGTTGCAAAAGTTACAATCAAGTATTTATGCAATATTAAAAAAAGACAAACGTGGACCTCAACTTTTGTGGGAGGGTTCGGACAAACCCCGCGAAACACCCCCAACCCTAAATACGGGCCTAATGTCTTAACAGCAGTCAAAGGGAAATGGGACTAAAAGAATATACATTATTCATTTATTTAACAGTCAAAGGGAGGTTTGTGTATTTGAAGATATTTAAAACAAGAATGATTCAATATATCTTGACATAAATCAAAGCTATAAAAGCAATATGAATGATTCAGTGTATCTAACAACAATCAAGAGAGGCTGCAGTTGACCTATTCGACGATTTTTAAAACCGAACGACGACGATTTTTAAAACCAAACGACGATTTTTAAAATCAAACGAATATCTTGACAGCAGTCGAAAACGATAACACTGATTCAATAGATCATAACATTCGACGACAGAAATCTTGATTTTTTTTTTTTTTTTTTTTTTTGGGGGGGGGGGGATTTTTTGTGTGTTTTGGTGGGGTGTGTGTGGATAAATAACTATTCTTTGCTCTGAATCATTTTGTACGGATATGCAACTTATGATTTGGATGTGCTAACAGTTTGGTGGTTGTACTATCTACTGTTAAATTTGTCTTGGATGTTCTCAGGCCCGATATATTTTTAAAAAGGAATCAGCTAGATCGCAACCCACAGGTTCGGGTTTCGTCGAGGGTTTTAGTAATTTTATATATTCTATTAGAGTGTTATAGATTGAACTCACTGTTTTGGAAACGTCTAAACTTCTTCGCCATGGAATCGTCATTGAGAGCAAGACTTCCCATCACAACATCACTATGCCCTGCCACGATGTAAAACAATTCATATTAATAGACAATAAATATAAAGTCCTAGGTCACAAAAAAACTTATTCAACTAGCCATGAAGTAGCCTACACTTTATACCAATATAATTTATTGTTCATACTGTTAAAAATTATTGGAAAACAGTTCTAAATATTCTTTCATAAAGAAAATGTTTATATCCTAAAAACATGTTTTAATAATAATGTAGAAATAAAGAAATGAATCTATAAGATTCTATTTTCTGCCGTTTATTTGTATCCTACCAGTTTCAACATAGCAAAGGATATTTTACAGAAATGTTTTTGTGATGCAAAAGCTTACCATTGATGTATTTTGTTAAGGAATGAAGAACCAGATCAGCACCAAGGTCCAATGGTTTCTGTAAAGAGGATATGAATAATGATTTTTATTTTTTATTATATATTTTTTTACGTATTTAAGGAAATATCTCAATATGTGACGCACCCTGGCGAATTCAGTCAAATGTCGCAAAAAAAACTAAATTAGACTATATGCATATTCTTCACCTGTTGAGTCTCAGCTTCAATGTGGTGCAAAAATTATTAAAATATATCGATTTTTGTGATATGTAAGATCATTATTTTGAGATAATGGCCGCCGAAGATAAGGTCATGGATGTTTGTCACTGGTATTAAAACATCATAGCAACAATATACTTAAAATAAAGGTACAGCTCTCAAATGTTGCACACATTGTTTAAATCATAAACTATAAGCATAAAAAGGATTTGTAGGTTCGGGTGGTTACATACAATAACATTAAACAGTTTAATACATAGTACTTTTTTGTGAAAATCATTTTGCAAAATTATGAGCTATATAAATTATAAATTAAGCAAAAAAATCCAGTAGATAGTAAATTTCTAAAATAGTAAGTCAAACACAATATACAGAGTGAAACCATTATTATTAGTAGTAGTAATAGTAGCAGTAGTAGTATTTGTATTCGTACCCAGCAGTGGGAGGTAAGTAGCAAGTCTTACCCCTCCCCTGAAAAATAAAGTGTTTTAGTCCATAAGTCACCCTTTGTCTGAAACAATGTCCCCGATTCGTTTTTACAATGCTTCCTAGTTATAAAATGTTAGGTTAAGTACGGCATTGCTTATCAAAACAAATTACAAACTAAAAGAAAAATTAATCTTCACTTTGAGATAATATTTCTATAGAATGTTTCGTAATAAAAAATGAGAGCGAGCTTTTTTATTATAAAATAATCGAAAAATGAGTGAGTTTTTCATTATAAAATGTAACCATGGACCCCTGGTTCAGACCCCCCCCCCCCCCCCTCGATTTCTACTAGCCTGCTAAGAGTTAGAAAATTAGAGATTATATTTGTTGCGATGTATGTTTACTTACACTGTAATATGGTGTCAGAAATGTATTATCCACGATAATAATCGCTTCCGGAACAATATCCCTGGTCGATTTGATGACTGCTCTGGCGTCTATTATATGTAGTGTAGGATTCGTAACAATTTCAAACCAAACCATCTAAAACAAAATATTAAAAGTCTATATTGTATATCTTGTTAAATTGTATGTTGATTGATGTAAATGATTTTAAACAAACTTTTTGTCATGTCGCAAAAGTTCATTAGGCTAGCTCATTGTGTTTTGTTTTGTTTTTTGTTTTGTTTGTTGTTGTTTTTTTAATTTTTTGGGGGGGTTTTCGGGGGGGGGGGGTTGAGTAATGATTACCGTATTTAATGCAAAGATTACAAGTTCCACCTTATAGAGAGAGAAAGGAAAGGAATATTTTGTTTAATGACACCTCGGTAAATTTTAAACTATTTGGTGTACCGGCATCGGTGGCGTAGTCGTTAGGCCATCGGTCTACAGGCTAGTAGGTACTGGGTTCGGATCCCAGTCGAGGCATGGGATTTTTAATCGAGATACCGACTTCAAACCCTGAGTGAGTGCTCCGCAAGGCTCAATGGGTAGGTGTAAACCACTTGCACCGACCAGTGATCCATAAGCGCAAATATAAGATCCCTTGCTGCTAATCGGAAAGAGTAGCCTATGTAGTGGCGACAGCGGGTTTCCTCTCAAAATCTGTGTGGTCCTTAACCATATGTCTGACGCCATATAACCGTAAATAAAATGTGTTGAGTGCGTCGTTAAATAAAACATTTTTTTCTTTCTTTCTATTGGGTGTTTAACACATACTCAATAATGATAATTGTGATAAGCTAATTAGTAATCATACGTTTTTGATGTATGTACCATACGTTTTACTTAAAACAGTTGCTGAGGACAACACCAAGTAGAGATCTGTGTTCAGTAGGTTTGAAATGGTTTAGATGTATAGTCCATATTTTTTACTTAAAACGGTTGCTGAGGACAACACCATGTGGACAGTACTTAACCTTTGGCTTTTTGTCCTTCAATGCTGCTACCAGAGACTCCATCTTCGTGAAGTCCACAAACGTTGTTTGGACGCCAAATCTAGGCAGCATTTCAGACAAAAGACAGAAGGTACCTGAGTGAAAAATAAACCGCTATAATGCATTTATTTAAATTTTGTTGTAAGAAATTCATCAACAGAACACTGTGGATATTTACAAAGTATCTGTTTGTCTACCTACAGATTAAAAACAGTTCCACATCCACAAACGTACCAGACGGTGATGGGGGATTTTGCCAACAGATTTTGGCGAATGTGTTCTGATTACCATATACACGGGGCGGGACGTAGCCCAGTGGTAAATCGATCCCCGTCAGTGGGCCCATTGTGGGCCACGACTGGTACATCAAAGGCCGTGGTATGTGCTATCCTGTCTATGGGATGGTGCATATAAAACATCATTTGCTGCTAATCAAAAAGAGTAGCCCATGAAATGGCGACAGCAGGTTTCCTTGATCTCAATATCTGTGTAGTCCGTAACCATGTGTCTGACGCCATATAACCGTAAATACAATGTGTTGAATGCGTTATTACTGCATGTTGTAAAAAACAATGTGTATCTTGATCTGAGAGGGAAACTATTTGCGTACGCCTATGACGTTTTTCAGTTTGCATAGATATATGACCCATTTCCAAAAAATAGCTACTGCTCTTCTTTATTACCCCTTCCTTGTCTTTATCACATTTAAAAGACATTTATTTTTACCATATGCCTGACAGGTAATACTAACACGAGGTGTCAATTTCACCAAAACTGCTTTTGAATGTGTCCTGGATTACATATAACATTTAAGAGAAACCGAAGAATGCTGTGTCACATTTAAAACGTAAATGTTGATTAACATTTTAATCAAATAAAGAATAATATCTGCACTGAACTTGTAAGATTGATTATTACCTCCATAAATATTTGACGCACACACAATGTTGTCTCCACTTTGTAGAAGATACGTCATGGTTGTTGCAGCCCCAAGACCGGAGGCGAAGCAGAAAGCTATAATAGAAATCAAAAGATGTTTCTGTTTGTTCGTTCGGGTTTTGTTTTTTTCTTTTGGGGTGGAGGTGTTGTTGTTGTTTGGGTGTTGTTTTTGTTGCTATTTGGTTGGGGGTTGGGGTTGTTTGCCTCCCTCCTCTCTCTCTCTCTCTCTCTCTCTCTCTCTCTCTCTCTCTCTCTCTCTCTCTCTCTCTCTCTCTCTCTCTCTCTCTCTCTCTCTCTCTCTCTCTCTCTCTCTTAGCCAAAAATGCTTTTCTAAATATAAATTGAACGGGGAGTAAATGTCTGTATTATAATTAATATTTATATTTGAATACTTTATTTCAGTTATATTATTATTCGTGTATTTTAAGTTACAAAATTATGTATACAACAATGTAACAACATCTTATTGCATTACAAGCCAGATACATGGTCGGTCTAGGATCGATTCCTAGCGGTGGGACCGTTGAGCTATTTCTCGTAGCAGTCAGTGCCCCATGACTGGTATATAAATTGCCGTTGTATGTGCTATGCTATCTGTGGGATGGTGTATATAGAAGATCCCTTGCTACTAATGGAAAAATATAGAGGGTTTCCTCTCTAAATTACCAAATGTTTGACATCCAATAGCCGATAATTAATAAAGCAATGTGCTCTAGTGGTATCGTTAAACAAAACAACTATAACTTCTACAAACTCGTTATTAGAAGATAGCCTATCGTAGTATTTCATTTGGTCACGTGAGTTTGCATATACTGCCCATGCAACTCGTATACATACCCCTATAACTCACACATTTCGACTCGACGTCATAGTGGAGAATACTGTGCATAGCTTCAAACTAATTCTGTTTAGGAATAAATCCTTACACACGAATCTTAATACAAGTATATGGACTTTACAATATCTAATATATAGTCGTATATTATATAATCCATTTTCTTCTTCTACATACCATGTTTGGCGCCTTCGATCGCTGCTAAAGCTTGCTCCAAAATTTTCCTACTGGGATTATGAGTTCTTGAATAAACGAATTCCTTGTAAAAAGGAAAAATAAAAATAAAATCTATATGAGTATAAACAATACACATGCATGTGATAAAACATCAAAAAAAGTATGTTTATTTTAAAGTATTCAAAGATTTAAAAGCAAAATGAATTTTGTGAAGAATTCACAGAATTGTTAACAAAACCAACGCATTACTGATTATGTTTACTTTCGTAACGAAATTAAGCAACATTCGGTAATATTATAATTTTGTTGTTACACAAATAATGACTGGTCAATATGCAAGTCTTGTAAATTACCAATCTGCAAATACAAGATCCCTTGCTGCATTATAAAACAAATGTAGATGTTTCCACTGATGACTACGGGTCAGAAATTACCAAATGTTTGACATCCAATAGCCGATGATTAAGTAACCAATGTGCTCTAATGATGTCGTTAAACAAAACAAACTTTAACCTTTTTACCCTTTACGGAATGTTTTACCTTAATGTCAATATTAACCTTTTTACCCTTTACGGAATGTTTTACCTTAATGTCAATATTAACCTTTTTACCCTTTACGGAATGTTTTACCTTAATGTCAATATTAGCTTAACTCATTATAGTTTGTTCAGTAAACTATGTTTCATTGGTGTGTGGGTTTTTTTTTAAAAGACCGTAGATTCCACATATTTAGATACCAAAATTATTCTTGAAACACAACAGTTCTGCTACTAAAGAACACCGTTATATCGAGTGTCATGTCACAATTTTGGAAGTTGAATAGCGGGTAAAATATGCGATGTAGAACAGTAAAATTTATTATCTTGGGTCTTGATGGTACAATCTTCATTTTGATATATTTCTTACTTTTAAAATGGCGCCTGATACCTAACGTGATATTTTAAAATATGATATATAATTGAAAACCTACTTAACAACCACAGTGCGTACTAACAACACTATTCTATTGGCCCGCCGTTATCTTACAGCCCATACTAATCTTTTTTACATGACAAAATACTTTTTTTATTTTTCTTAGAGTGTTAGTTTTGCCACCAACATGTCGAGATTTCTTTTTAAAACACTTCTAAAAATAATACGCGAAGGAAAATAAAGATGTGAGAGTGTGTGGGGATTATTCTATAGGCTGTGTGAAAAGATAATGGTGCGACAATCGACCGTCGTTGGTAGTAGGCCTACGTAGGCTACAGTAGATGTCGAGTAGATTCTGATTATCATTTTCACATTAGGTGTTGCATTGCGCAGCATTTTAAAACTAAGCCATCTATCAAAATTAAAATTTAACGTCAGTACACAATATAATAAACTGAATTTGTGCAAAATATCAAAATGTCACCTCTATTCAACTTCAAAAAGTGGAACTTTTTTAATTACTTCATATATGTAACTATTGGATTTGGAGAGTTCATTATGTTTTGGATGAAAAGTGTCTGTTAAAATTACAAATAAATTTAGTGCGAGTATTCTCCCTGCTTTTGAAAAGCGACGGTCAGAAGAGTTGACTAAGAGTTTAAAACACTTTGTTTCTGTGATATTTCTTTCTCTTTTTCGATAATACAATACAATACAATACAATACAATACAATGCAGTGCAACGCAACGCAACGTAACACAACACAACACAACACCACAATTCAATACAATACAATTCAATACAATACAATACTTTATTACCGTGCTTACATATGATGTATACATATAATTATTATATACATATAAGCACAGTCAGGTGACCCAGCAATAATAAAGCTAATGATACGAATAATGAGTGACGAACTATATACATTAAATAAAATAAATAATTTATAGTTATATTATAAGTGCTATAACGACTTGCAACATGGACTATTATTTAATACTCAACAAACTAATTCTTGCTGTATCCATGTTCCAACAGAGCTGTGCTATTGTTACAAGATGGGCAGCAGTGCAGTTGATAATATAGTAGCATTTTTCATAGCTGGTCGTTGGTCGAAATGCAGGAAATTCATCTACGAGTTCGTAAAAATGTTATTGTCTTGTTATTTCAAGTTCAGGACAATTAATAAAAAAAAAAGTGTTTTGTTCTCAATTGTAATGCTGCGTAGTTTACATAACCTGTTGTTTCTCGGTATACGTATTATCGTATCGACCACTTTTAATTTCAAGGTTATGTGCACATATTCTTATTTTGGTGAGATGTCGTCTTAGGTTACAGTTGTTAAGTTTTTCTAGATATGTTGCAAGTCTATATGGTTGTGTAATACGCTTGTAATATATAAGTTTTTCAGAATGTTTTAGTTTCTGTAGATAATGTTGTCTGTAGTTATGTTGTAATGTTTCAGTTATTATTTTCTTTAGTGTTTTAGGTTTCTTTAGAATAACGCTAAATTCTTTTATATCAATATTGTTTGTTTTTTAGCATCTTTGTTAATACAAGAAGACAATTCTTACCGTCCCTGTTTGCGGCTCATCCAACTTGAACACTGTGGACAGACAGATTGAAGGAATGACGGCCTTAGACTGGCTATCACTTGGTTTATACCCTGCATGGATTGCGTCTGTGGCGAAATGATGAAATTCATCACCACACTCTGAATCCATTTTTAACTGATCACTTTAAAAAACAAAACAAAAACAACGTATGAACATAATATTGGATATATTAGACGAGCTTATTAGCCAAGCTCTTTGTTGTCGTGTGCGTTTTAAGTGAGATCCCCTCCCCACCTCAAAGTAGGCTTAAAGGCAGTCAGTCACGGATGGCTGACCCAATTAATGACACAACAAAGTATATACCTTTGATTTGTCCCTAAAAGTACCTTATTTAATCACCTACTTAACAACCATATCCCACTTATTACTGATATTTTATAAAAATAATTGAATTATGTCGACGGTCCATAATTCAAAGAAAAATAACGGCTATTTGGATAGCAGAGGTGTGACGTTTTATTTGTTTTAATCACCTGACGGGCATCCACCGTCTAAGCGTTCAGTGTCAAAATGGCCGACCAACCTGTGTGTCGATAAAGCGTGGGCGACCTGTTCAAGTAAGACCACCAGAACGGAAAAGAAGAAGAAGAAAACAATGCCACAAAACTTGAGAAAGAAGAGGGCTACCTCAGTAGACATCAGCAATGTCTAAGAAGTGGGAAAATTGTTGAAAGCGTCATTCATGATCCCACAAAGAAATGGCCAATCGAGTTATTGACTTATTGACCAGTGTTGACAGGTAGACTTTGTCTTTGCTTGATATTTTTTTTTAAAACCTGCTATCATACTATTTAAATAATTTATTCGATATGAATACACTATAATATTAACTAGGTAAAAGCTAAAAGCGAGCGCCAGTAAGATAAATTAAGTATGCTGTATAAGTGCGTGCGCGCGTGCGTGCGTGCGTGCGTGTTTGTGTGATTATTAAAGAGAAATTACGTGGCAAAAGCATTTATTATATTAATAGACAATGAAAATAATGTTGTAGAAAATCAAAAGCAAATTGAGAAAGAAGTAGTAGGTTTTTATAAAACATCGTACACCAATCGAGATGATGAATTAATTAATGTTGACTTAGAAAAATAACTTCTAATGATACTATGTCAAAATCTATAATGAAGAATTAACCTATAATGAAGTCACTAAAGTTTTAAAGAAAATGAATAATTTAAGTCACCTGGGACAGACGGATATACTGCTGAATTTATCAAATTATTTTGGTCTGATATTACTGATTTTGTTATTAGAAGTTTAAACTTTGGAGAAAACTTTAAGTGTTTCCTCTTTTATAGATACATTACCTGTCCTCAAACTAGTGCATGTAAGGATAGTAGTCTGGTTCGAACATCCCAACAGTCAATGGGATGGCCTAAGATTCTTCTACTGTGCACCCCTTCCCGTTCCGGTCACGTGACTGTAACTCCCTTCTTTCCCTGATCGAATCGCACGGAGAACTGGAAGTGGGGAGGCCGGGAGGGTATAAACCCTTGAGGACAGGTGATGTATCTATAAAAGAGAAAACACTCCAAACTTTCTCCATTTCTTTTCAGCATCACCCGTCCTCAAACCAGTGCAGCATTCAACAGATGGCGGCGGGTTCCGTGCTTCGAAGATGCACACGTCTTCTCCCCATGGACCGGTAGGAAACTGACACCGTGAAAGAAAAGGCCAGCTGTGGTTAGTCCATTCCCCATGGGATGCCCGGAACAGACCATGACCGTGCTGTTAGTATTGACAGTGGTGATGGTGGCATCCGTCAGTTGTGTGGAAGAACGATCCCGCGTGTTTCGTACAGAATCACAATCTCGTCCTGCAACAAATGGGTTCAAACAGGGTGCGTAAGCGTAGCCACCAGGGATGCAGATGTTTGGTAACCTTCCGTGCATTTCTTGTGTTAGTAGCAACATCAACAATCTTATGGGTGCATCCATCAGAACATTGAGCTAAAACATCCCCCTGTTTTTTTCTTTCTAGTAAACAGTGATCTGCTAGCTCAATTAGGTGGAAACAAGTCGCCAATGTGCAGTGCATTAGATTAGCTAATATTATCCTGATAAACGTCCTGTCACCAACCAGTGCGTTAACTTCAGAATGTGCAACCAACAACTGTCAAAGTCGAGTCCTCACCTGTCGATTCGTTGGACATCTCGGTGTGAAATCCGTGAATCCGACAGACATCAGCGGCTACGAGGACGACCAGTGTTAACCAGAGCTTGTGCTGCGACCACAAGACCCATATGATGGAATCCATCGACATCTTCGTTAGATACATCTCGAAGATCAAGTCAGTAGGCCAAAAACACCCTGTTAAAATACTGTTAACAGTACTGGTTGCAGTGCAGCGACATCGTGGCGGCAAGTGCACGTAGTTCATGCGAATTAGATGCCAACGGTTGAGGTAATCCCTCAGCTTGGTAATAGAACAGGGTCGTAGACTGAATCCAGGTAGACACTGTGTTCTTAGTGATGTCTTTCAAGTGGCTCTGGTTGCATGAGAAGAACAGGTGCTTTCTACGCTTGCGAAAAGACTTAGTTCTCTCGATGTAATGCTTGAGGGCTCGGACAGGACATAAAGACAAGTCCTGAACATCATGCCGACCCACGATGGAAGAGTGCATGGACAGCACAGGTGCGAGGCGCTTAATCAGAAAACTGGTTCTTGGCCACAAAGTTCATCAGGAGACCCAGTGTAACTGAGGTGTTGTCTCTGTGGAACCGCATCATGTCCACATCCAAAGCAGGGATCTCTGACACTCTCGCCGCCGTAGCTAAACCCAGCAGGAACACCATGCTCCTTGTCAAAACCTCTTAGGACGCCTCAGCCATGGGCTCGTAAGGTGGTTTGGACAAGGCCCTCAGAACAAGATTCAGGTCCCATTTCGGTGAACGAAAACGTTGGACCTGGTCGTCGTGTTTGAAACCCTTGATCATAGCGTGAATCTCAGGCACCGTTGTCAGCTTGGTACCAGTGGCTGAATCACGAACAGTCGCGATGACCGCAATTTAGCTGGCTATGGTTGAGCCCTTGAGTTTCAACGTTGACCTGAGATACAGAAAAAAGTCTGCTAACTTCTGCACACAAATAGTCTGAGATTTCAGCTTTTGCAATCTCAAGTACCGGACATTATATGCAGCAGCAGTGGATTCCCGGTGAGCTTTCAGTATCGCCGCCACTGTCTTAGAAGAGAAACCTTTCCTCTTCAAACCCTCAAATATAAGGTCCACGCGTGTAACTGGAACAAGCGTGGATTGGGCTAGTGCTGGCTCGACGTGGGATGAAGCAGGAGGCGATCCCAGTCGTGTAATGGTAGAGGATTTGGATCCGCGAGACGTATGAGGTCGGAATACCAGACTTTGCCTGGCCACATCGGAGCATATGAGGAGTAGTTGACAGCGAAACTCTTGAAACCGCTGGAGTACTATTAAAAGCACTACCGGTGGAGGAAACGCATAAGCGTTTAGATTGTCCCAAATGATGGTCAGTGCGTCGAAATTGAGAGCTTTCGGATCTGGAACCGTTGAGTTGTACAACCTCAGCTGTCAATTGAAGCGTGTCACGAACAGGTCGACGTGTACACCCATCGGAAGGCTTTTGTTAACTGGCCTCGGTGGCGCAGTGGTTAAACCATCGGGCTGGTAGGTCAGGGTTCGCAGCTCGGTACCGGCTCCAACCCAGAGTGAGTTCTTAAGGGTTCAATGGGTAGGTAGCCCAGATAGCTGAGGTGTGTGCCCAGGACAGTATGCTTGAACCTTAATTGGATATAAGCACGAAAATAAGTTGAAATGAAACGGCTTTTGGGTTTGAGCATCTACTCTGTGGCTTGCACAGTGGACGTTCGGGACAACGTGTCTGCTAGAACATGCGACACCCCTGGGATGTGACGGGTTCTTGAGTTGCAGCGGAATAGCATCTACCAAATCAGGGCACAGTATTTCACGCGAACCGCCGTTCTCTTCGCGTGTGGGTTACGCAAAATTAAATTTACGCGAACCATCGGTTACGTCTTGACCTGCAGACGTTCAGAAATGAAAAATTGCAAACTTCACGATTACAGGGAGTTTATTATACAGTTGAGTATTGTAATTTCGAGACCCTAAGGTCTAGAATTCCGACAAATGTTTCAGATACTTGGCGCGTAGTAAACCAGTAGACAACGTTATATTGCAACAGTTGTAACTTGCGACCAGTCTAAACTAAATGTTCAGTATATAGTCGAGCCAAAATTTTTAAACACATGTGCACAGACCGCTTGGGGTGCCTAAATTATCTACTGCTATTTTAGCTCTAAAGGAATATATCATTAGACATATTTTACAAATGTTGAAAACGGTTTTAACGTAAACAGGAATTCAAAATTGTCACAAAAGTTGAAAAATACTAACATCGCATAATGATCATGATCTTTAAAAAACAAATATTTAGAACGTGACTGTAGTATAGAAGTACCATCAATAAAGTGAAAGTAACTTGGCCACCACCACCGCAAAACGAGAAAAGGAATCTGGGAGTGTATATATTTTGTTTCAGAACGGGGGCTGAAATTTAGTCTTTTTACAATATTGTTAACTTTAGCAAGCATTAGAGAATCTGTTTTATAAAATGTTTTCTTTTGTATTTTGTTTTAACTTTATGTTTGAGCTAAAGATTATGTACTATCGACATCCAAACTACGTTCACCTAACGACAAAAACACGAATACTATATTTAAGGAAATACTATTCTACATTTTTCAACTATGATACGTGAAACAAAATAGATTGCAATCAGTTAACGTAAAAAATCAACAATGTGGACGTAAAACAAATGTATTCTAGTAAACAAATGTACAGCACCCTCCAGTAAACAGGAAAGAGTGCAAGATTTCTAACTGCGTTCTGGCGCATGCGTTTGCAAAACGTATCGTACCGCGCATGTACGGTTCGTCATTAGGTCAGGTCATGTCATAGGGCTTTACGTGCACATTCAGAGCAAGCTGTTGTAGCGCACGCCTGTTCTGGACAGGAAAGGTGGGGGAGAGGGAGAGGAGGGACCGCCTGCACTGGCAGGTGCAAGGGAGCACCAGCAGCCCGACCGTGGTCTGTAGCAGGCGGAGGCGGGGGGGTGATGGTGCTATTGAATTTGGAATGGAGCAAAGTATTATGCCAAAGAGAAAAGGTGCGCAATTTGGGTTGAGGAAATTGGGCGCAATTTTGAACGGTCGGCCAATAAAAAAAAAAAGAGTACATTGATTTTTTATCTTATCATCGGCTATTGGGCGTCAAATATATGGTCATTGTGACACTGTTTTTTAGAGGAAACCCGCTGTCGCCACATAGGCTACTCTTTTACGACAGGCAGCAAGGGATTTTTTATTTGCGCTTCCCACAGGCAGGATAGCACAAACCATGGCCTTTGTTGAACCAGTTATGGATCACTGGTCGGTGCAAGTGGTTTACACCTACCCATTGAGCCTTGCGGAGCATTCACTCGGGGTTTGGAGTCGGCATCTGGATTAAAAATCCCATTCCTCGACTGGGATCCGAACTCAGTACCTACCAGCCTGTAGACGATGGCCTAACCACGACGCCACCGAGGCCGGTGGTCGGCCAAAAAGAAAGTTCCAGAGCTAATATAGGTTTTGACATTAGTGAATCGAGAGTAGCTCGTTAATTAGACCTCTATGATGTTGTGGTGTCTCCCTAAGTTGCCCATATGGCCCTTAAAAGGGCCTGACCGCTTCTGGTCGTGGCATGACAACCCAGGGGAGGCTCGTGGGTTCGTCATTTTTAATTTTTAAGGCCTCAACGTACATGGAAAAAAAAAATTCTTAAAGGAAGGGACAGTTAAGGCATTTGGCCTGGTATGCATATTCAACGATATATAATGCACATTATTGCTTAATATCAACAAGTATTTTCGTATAGTTAATTAATAAAACGGTTAAATCTTACGGCTATTATAGATAACGGGCGCAGCCATTTTGTACCATCTCAGTGAGTACGCCCTCAGGCGAGCTGGTGGTTACGTAATACTTAACGCGTAACGTCAGGAATGAGCCTTAGAACTAGATGATGATGATGATGATAACTAGTTTAACGTGCCCATATACCACTAGGGTTTAGAACTAGAGAAACACAATCTACCTGGTTTTTGCGGGATGATAAATAGTCATACATTGCAGTGTTCTGTAATAACCCAGTAAGCCAGCAGTAAGTATATCCAGCACTATATATATATTATTTTTCAATACAAAATAAAATACCATTGTCAAAGTGGCTACACAACAAGTCGAAATAATTAACAATGTTTTGTCCATGCATTAACCTACGGACTGAAATGATACACGGAGTGTTTTCTTAGTTAATTGGTCTATGCTATTAGTTGCTTCTACCTGTGATTCTTGATTGGCAGGTGTGTATTTGACTGGTAACCAGACGAGCCAATTAATTGACGCTGTCTAGACACAAAAATACATACCGGTGTTGTGGAATATTACCTGTCGCCCCTAAAATGGTAATAGACATGGTTTATTACTGTAAATAGTTCTGTAAAACTATTCATTAAGTAGACTTTTCCATCTAAAACCACAGAACTGACCAATAGACCTCTTTCACATTCCCATTGCGCATGTGCGCGAAGAGTACCGTCCCTTGCCGAATTGGACGGTATCGAGGTTATATACAAATTGGGGGGCATGATCGACAGTTGTCATGAGCATCGTGAGTAGCTTCGTAGGAGCTGTGAATCTCTAGCAACTAACGTACATATTTCGTATCAGATGTTAAAATGGCTGCGAAAAACGGTCTACTAAAGTTTACATCGGAATGGTTTGAGACCAAAAGCAGTGAAACATTAACTTAGACGAAGTCTCTGGAGCCGCCTGCCAAGGGTATTTTAACAACGCAAAATTAAAAGATTCATACAATAAAATTAACTTTAGTGTAATGTGGGTTTTTTGCTTTTAACAATTAGAATTATAGTTAAATACTCCAGTGATGTTTAATTCTCCACATGTATCAGTATTTAAAATTTAATAAAATATGCCTCCCCTTCCCCCTAAAACTCCCAACAAAACCCCCAACTCACATATACCTTTATTACAGCTTTATTTTCCCCCTTATCGTTTCATTAAAAAGACAGTCGTATAACTACTAATCAATGTTACATGTCTATCCACAAATTATTTATTTATGTATTTATTTTTTACTTATTTATTTATCTTACTTTATTTATTATTTTATTTTATTTTATTTTCACTATCATTTATATCAGATACATACAACTTCACTTGAAATAATATCTGATATTTACGAAGTTTTAAAACATATATGAGCCGTCACAGGCGAAAACCTACAACTTAGCAGGCGTCGGAAACCGAGTAAACGCGGCTCAAAGTTTGACATCACATGTGAACGTGGAAGTAAAAGATGACATGCTGTTTGCGTTGTTTTGAAGATTAGTTTGAAGTAAACATATATCTCTATGTACAATAGTGTTTGGTTACTATTTTGTATTTTGAACATTGGTCGAGATCGTTAACAATACCATCAGTACTTTGATACACATTTACAAATACAGGGAGAAGTGCTATATATCGATATGGTATGCAAGTATCACTTTTCCAGAGTAGTAGACACATGCAACCCAATACGATCCTAATTTGATGTTTGGTCTAACTTATGAATAGTGTATATAATTTCAGGCTCGTAGCCAGCATGATTAGCGGGGTGGGGTGGGGTGGAAATTTCATGTAAACGGAACTCATCAAACGCGAGCGTCGAAGGCGCGGAGCCGTAGATGGGGGGGGGGGGGGGGGGGATATATATATGGGGGGGGGGGGGTGGGGGGGGGGGGTATATATATATATATATATAACCCCTTGCCAAACAATGAGATGATGCCGGTTATACGAACACGAACTTTTGTTGCGAAATATACATTAACAAGTTGCATTAAGTTGTGGTATGCATGTAAAATGGCCTGGTCACAGAGCCACGAGAAGAAACCGTTTGTTTTCAGTCGTACCAATGTATTTATAATAAATGATACATGGCATACTTCTCACATCACACAAACAGGATAGCATACACGACGTCCTTTGATGGATCATTGGTTGGGACGGGAAATAATCAAACGGGCCCACTGAGGAGATCGAACTTTCAGCAAATGGAACCTCAGACAGACGTTCTTGTTACGTTATCCCGGCCATTTGGGGACAAGGACTTTTATATGTAAAATCCGAATTTTGTTTTCATTTGAGCGGAATTCTCAATCCTGCGTGGGGGGATCGTCCCCCCTGGCTACGGGCCTGACATGGTACTTAATATGCTTCAAACGAAGTACCTTATGACTGCGCATAATAAACCCTCATGAGTTTATAATAAAGAGACCATCCTGAGTTTGTAACTATATTATCAAGCTGTTGGCTAGTCTAATCTGTTATAAACAAAACTTACATCTTTATTAGGTTAAATAATCTTGCTTCGAATTTAAATAGCTGTATATGCAATACAGTTATATTTCTGAACATTTTCCGGTCGGTAGCAACCAAGAAGTCCGGGGAGGGGGGGGGGGGGGAGGAACTATAGCCCCACTTTTATAAATCCGGTTTAAAATATGGTTTTTGACCCCCCCTCCCCCCCACCAACTAGACTGTGTCCCTCCACTACAGATTGTACCCCTCTCCTCCCCCAACTCCAGATATCATTCCTACGGGCCTGATTCTAATGTTTTATATACCATAGCTCAACTTTCATATATATCATTTAATTTTATTCCAAATACCGAACAAAATTTTAAATAACTTGGTGAAAAGAAATCCCGACAAGAATCCTAAATGTATTTATCTGTATAATGCTTTATAACTATTTAAATTATGTTAAATACAATAAGTATCTGCATATATACACGCGCGCACACATTAATATTATTTTAGCCCATATCTGATATTTACTGCGTACGAATCCGAACCGATGGTTTGTCGGGCGTTAACAACAAAATATTTTTTATTTCATGACAAGCAATAATTCACAAATGTCTCCAATAAGTCTTGTTGGATGTTGACAGAATTTTCGGGTTCCCTACTGATAGAATAATTAATCATGGAGATATTCACATTCCTATTGCGTGGCCTCCCATTGTCCACGCCTTGGTGTCTAGACTATACAATTTGTTGGATACCGAAACTTTTTAATAAAAGTAGATATGTGATATACTGCTGTGATTAAACTTTATACCAACCTGTACAGTACAGTACCGAATAACACCCACTTGAAATGACTAGTCGTGTACTGAATTGTCCACTGTAGAAGTAGGTTGAAACTAGACTGATAATACTGCCACTGAGAGTTGTTGAGACTACAGACTGGCACACTGACTAGACAAGTTTCTCGTCAATGACGGACACTATGCATAGTATGACCAGTGGCGGATCCAGAAAATCTATTTGGGGGGGGGGGGGGGGGGGGGCAATGACATGAGGCGGAATGCCAATGAAACGTTGGGGAAGGTTTGGAGGTGATCGTAAAAAAAATGAAAATTAATATATAATAAAATTATAACTGTCACAAAATTTAGGGAGGGGTGGGGGGGGGGGTGGGGCCTGCAACTACTGTAATTTTAAGCGGGTGTTATTCGTTACTGTACTGTACAGGTTGGTATAAAGTTTAATCACAGCTGTATATCACATATCTACTTTTATTAAAAAGTTTCGGTATCCAACAAATTGTATAGTCTAGAGTCCAAGGCCATAAGGTATCTACTTTCATTAAAAAGTATCAGTATCCAAGAGGGAGGTGTACGAAGGCAACATACTTTCTATCAAGTTCTGACAAAGGATTATATATACTCTGTCAAAAAAGAAACGCATAGGTGATAGGGAAAGAAGAAAAGTGTTTGATTTTACAAAATATCGGGGTTTTTTGTACAATGTTGCTGAATGACCATGTTTGTTAATCTTCCTGGAATTGGACAGCATGTCCAAATGCATCCTAAAACAAATTTAACGCACGTTGTGCGACAATTGCAGGAAATCGGCGTGAAATGGTCAGATTTTGGCGAATGCATGTGAAACTCGGGGGAAAAGATTGGGGTAGTGATGGGTATTTAAAGCTGCAATGCTCGCAATGATGCCTCATTTCCATTTCGACATGGACAAATTACAAGATGCCAAGACTAAACCTGCCGAATCGAAACACTGCAATAGGCCACCTCTAGTTAGGTGAATCGCAGTCAGCAGTCGCACGCCACATGAACGTCCATCAGAGCACTATTTCACGTCTCTGGGACAGGTACCAGCAGTTTCAATCAGCTGAAGATCGGTGCAGAAGTGGAAGTTCTCGCATAACAACTGCAGCACAAGATCGCTACATCCGGTTTCTGGACTTGCGTCACCGAACTGCCATAGCAACGAACACTGCTGGACGCATACCTGGTTTGAGAAGGGTGTGCAGTGTCTGCACAAACAATTCGGAACAGACTTTGAGAAGCTGGTTTACGGGCTAGGAGACCGTATGTTGGCCCCGTCTTGCGACATCAACATCGACATTTACGTGTTCGCTGGTTCACGAATGTACAGGGGTGGAACTTGAGAAAAATGGCGACGAGTATGGTTCAGCGACGAGTCTCGTTTCCTTCTACAGCGACGTGATGGACGACAACGTGTTTACAGACGCCGCAATGAACGTTTTGCCAAGAACTGCATCCCATTTTAGATCGACAGAGAGCTCTTTCAGCAGGACAATGCCAGGCCGCATACGGCACGTGTAACAATGGATTTCCTACAGAATGAGAACATTAATGTGCTGCCATGGCCATCAAGATCGCCAGATCTCAACCCCATTGAACATCTATGGACGAACTGGACAGACGTGTACGCCAGCGTGACCCGGAGCCTCAGACGCTTCCGCAACTGAGCCATGCACTGCAGGAAGAATGGGCTAGGATTCCATGTGCCCGGATTCAGAGACTCATTCAGTCTATGACAAGGAAATGTCGCGCAGTGATTGCTGCTGCTGGTGGCCAAAAAAGGTACTGATTTCAGCGCCTTCGTGTGACGCCGTTTGGTGACGAAAACGCCTCCACTGCCGTCAGTCCATAGCAAGAACATTGTCACATACATTGTCAAATTTGACTGTGATACGATCATAAATAACAAAATTATGCCACTTTGTATTAAAGAGATAATTCCATGAATATTTCGCCTATGCGTTTCTTTTTTGACAGAGTATATTTTGTTCACAAATGCTCTGCACATCACAATCTGAATCATACTATGGATTTTGTAAATCTTTTTTTTTTCTACAAATATATCTTATCAAATCATCATGATGTTTGGTATGTAAATCTACCTTGAAATACTTTTAAAAGTAACAATAAAAACATTTTGAAAATAATATTTTATTACCATAACCATTATGATAAATAAGATGATTTCTACATTCACTCCAACACCAATGTAACATAGTAAAGTTATACTAAACCAGACACAGGGAAAACTGGCAGTGTAAAAATATTATGCAATGACATGCGTAGCCAGCATGAGGCAGACCAGGCACTTGCCATGTCTAGAATTTCCCCAGATTCATTTAAATTTTCCCATGACACTGATATTTATTTTACAGGTATGGGTTTGCCTCGGTGTTTTTTTCCTCTCTGGCTACGCCCCAGAATTATGTGTAATGATCACAACCACAGCCATCAATGCTGTTGGCACTGCATTATTCAAAAGTCCATATTAATAAAGAAAATGAAGAAAGCAGAAGAAAAAATCCAGTTTCAAATATTTTTGAAAATAAATACCATAAAACATCAAGTACAATGTATATGAATTACCATAACTATTAAAAATAGATTACTGAAAATAACATAAAAAACTAATTCTAAACAAAATTGCTTTTACAACAGAATCAAGAGAATAATATCATTCATCAAAAGGATTATAAAGGTATGCATACAAGGGATGAATACTAATAGGTTTTTTTGGGACACCTCAAAAAAAAACCTGAGAGGACTGCATATATTTCCCGTTAGTGACCCCCCACCAATTTTTTTTTTTTTGTATAATAATAAAACCACAAATAAAACCACCCCATCTGTAAACCATACTCAAGCATCTATCTGATGTAGTAACCAGTCACCGGACTGAAGAGATCATTTAACTGGATATGAATAAATCTACTGTATAATCAACCCATAAAATCACAAGTATTGGTATACATATAATGAATATATGTTCGGTTATAAGAAAACATTTATCAAAATATACACAAATAACAACTTGGTATCAATTTCAGCTGTCTTTGAAAACCTATGTAAATAAATCTGAATACAAATACATACGTTCCACAGAATTAACAAGAATGTTCACTGTTACAAAGAGGCTTTGAAATTGTTTGAAACACTTCTTAAAAATATGCACAATCTATAGGCAATATCTCACAACTATGTACAGTGTTCTGTCAAACGGCATAACTGGTGGCTTCTCGCCAAAATGTCTTAACAAGTTTTGCTTTGTTACCATGTCATCATCCACACTTCCAAAAAATATTGCAACCAAATAATGCCACTTATTAAGAGAACAAAATTAATGTTCTCTACACATGATCTCACACAAGTTGAAATGCATGACATCACAGTCTTATGCACATATGCTCTGCACACAATGATAATGGATATTTAAGGAAATGAATTAGATGTTCTTGAAGTTAGTGCTAGTACTTAATCCATTTAGCTGCAAAATTTTGCCAATAGTTAAAAAGTGCAGATTTCACTCAACCATGTTCCAAATAAATTTGTTAAATGGTTAAAGAAAACAATGCTTGATCAATTCAGTTCATAGAAATGTAGTATTATTGGTATAAAGTGCTCCTACTGGCAGTAGCTAGTGTGAATTTCCCTATTAGCTCAGTTGGTAGAGCGCTGGACTCTCGAACTGAGAGTCTGTGTTTCGAATCCCATCAATGGAGGTTGATTTTTCTGTCACATTTGTTACACCGCCAATTTCCTATATTTTAGACAGAGCCAAACCTTTCAATTAAGAAATATACAGATTCATGGATTTCTGGTGAACAATAAGGTCTAGTGATTTGAAAAGCACAATACAATATTAACAATATCAAAACCAAACAAGCAGGCAGTCAGTGTTCATTGGTAAAATCACATATAGAAATATTGTAATATGAAAATATTATGCCGTAAATATAGAGAATATTAAGTATATTAAATTGTGGAGAAACAAAATTGAAATTGAAATGATGTAAGCAAATAAAATATGAATACTACCCCCAAAAACAATTTAAAAAACAATACCACATTTAAAACAAAACACCAAAAAAAAAAAAAAAGTAAACATTAAGCAATATTGTTTTAAAAAATCTGCAGCAAACAGTGGTGTTAAAATTTTGAAAAGTACTGATCCCTTAACAGCCAACCTCAATGGGAATTAAATAACTTTATAACTGTCAAAGAAATTACATAAAATCAGTAATAAAGACATTACTACAACTTCTGAAGTAAGTAACACATCTTTCAAAGATACAGTCTCATTGTGTTTTTTTCATTTTAATTAACACATTACAAAATTACTCTAACACCATATATGCCTTTAAACTACTTGATGATATTTAATTGCCACAAACCACCGGATTTGCTAAAGTCAACACACCTCATCTGCGGCATAAGTTAGAAAGATATCCAAAATAAAAATCATAAACTAAAAATTTTAGCACAAGCATATTAAGCACTAATTTCATTTTATCTAAAACAAAACATATATTTTCGTACAATATATTTCAAATGGAATATTTTTTAATTATGAGTGTAAGTACTACATAATAACAGTAGTAACATGTTGTATTGCAAAATGAACATACAGACTTGTTTTAAATTTTGGTCACTGTCTCAAAATATAGATGATTTTAACAGATATTAAGATGAAAACACTTTTAAGCCAAGTAAAACACTTGTAACCACCACATTTCAAAATGCAATATATTCAGATTATATGTTGATTGTCTTGTATAAAATCTAAATAATATAAAGATGTCCCTCAATAAAAGTATTACGGTAGCAGTCAATAGTCAGAATCACCGTTATTTATGGAATCTGAAAAAGAAAAGGACCAAATTAATAGTTATAAAGTAAACAACTATTTCTATAAATTTATTACTTTTAGTTATTTGCTCCATTTTAACATGTTTACAACCAAAAGATCTTTTTTGATGACATATTAAAGATATTTTCTTGTTTATGATATCAGTGTCTGTAAAAACAAGGTGTTTGTTGTCGTCCTAATGTTTGTCGTAGCCTAAACCAGATTTTATCTCCCAATAATTTCTTATGTATGAAACAATATATATTTCGAAGTACAAAAAATCATTATTGATACAAACATTAGCACATGACTGCAAACAGATTGGATTAACAGACACTGGTACCCTAAATAAGAAAAAGGTATAAATATGTCATTTCAGTCGTCAGAAAGGCTTTTGGTCTGAATCATCTTACAACGGCTAAAAACTCTGGACAGTCCCCCTAATAATGGAGCCGTCGGTATAAACATTTTCCAACCTATATATTATAAAATTCAATATTTAATATTTAACATATCTTTTCCTAAATTTGAGAGGTTTTTTAAAATCTTCATAATATATGATTTTGTCCTGCTATATTAACACCATAAGGATAACCTGCAGTAAATATAATTACACCAAGAGTAAAACTCTAATTTCAAAATTTAAAAGTGTCCGATTTCTGGGGGGGGGGGGGGGGGAGGGGGATGAGGAAGAAACCCATCATCTGTACGAGGACAGGAGGACATCTATATCACTGCCATAAATCCACCCCTGTGTTACATACATATCAGAATTTATTCAGTGAAACCCCTCACAACCAGACCCACTATAAACTAGAATGCCCTCAAAATAGTTCACTGTCCCCTTCTAAATATCAGTACAGAACAGAACCTCAAAACGGGATACCTGTTAAAATAGAACTTTTTAATTGGCATCATGATTGGTTTTGAGGGGTGTCATTGTACATCTTTTTGCATAAATAACTTACAGCAGCTTTTAAAGCCTTATCGATGTCTTCAATGATATCGTCTAGATCTTCTATACCAACCGAGAGCCGGATCAGATTGTCTGAGATACCCAGAACCACACGCTGGTCGGCAGGCACTGAGGCATGGGTCTGCAAACCACTGAAATCATAATTATAAATGTACTCATCACAAACAGTTAAGCCAGAACCACACGCTGGTCAGCAGGCACCGAGGCATGGGTCTGCAAACCAATGAAATCATAATTATAAAGGTAACTCATCACAAAACAGTTGAGCAATAGCCAGTTAACTATGAAAATGAATAGCATTTGAGAACATTGTTAAAATAATTTGACGTGTTATTAAACCATGACCAAACGGTCAAAATATCCAACAAATGGAATTAGCAGTGCTATGGTTTGTGTTAAGAGTTACCTAGTCTTGAATAAAAGGTCCACAAAAAGAATGAATGAATGAATGAATGAAGTAAATGTTTTATTTAACAACACACTCAACACTGCCCAGATAAATGCATGCACAATCTGATCAGCAAAACATTAAAGGGACAGACATTAGTTTTCAAACACTGTAGCATATTCGTCACCTAGACCCTAGTTTCAACCCATAAAAATGGGCACTACGTTTGGTTAATTTACAAACCTGCAACAAATTTAGATACAACAGAGTGAAACAAGAGTCAGTGACATTGAAATACCCTTAAAAATAGACTAAAACGTGACTCCATAATCATTACTTCTCACACGTGAATTTTTAAAAATATGAAAAATGCATTTTGTGGTATTAGAAACACCAGGATGACCAGAAACACTCAGCTTGTACAGAAATTGATACTCTAAACAATAAAATATAAGTAATGTTTGATTTCGGTGATCATAAACGGCTCTAATAGTGAAAAATATACCATAGTGTTTAAAAACTATGGTCTGTCCATTTAATGTTACTTGGTTGTTGCTTAAATTTTTGTGACGAGTATATATTCATTTTAATTAGAAACAAGAGGTTTTTTCATTTTCACAAATAATGTTTATTTCATTCCACAGCATAATCAAGAACATTAGCTATTTAGTATCAAACGATCAAGTTAATATTGTCACGTTTTGAAGGTCAAAAACTACTGTATGATGGTTTGCAAGGACAGTATGGCCATCAAAAACATTAAGACCGATAGCTGCCCAAGAGAGGTGCTAGTTAAGCAGGATGGACCATCATTTAATTGTTTTTTTATTAGCCAACCACAGTGCTAAGAATTTGAAGTATTTAACTTACGGATGTTCACACAGACTTTCAAATCCACCCAGACTTTCAGCCAATGTGAAAATCTGAAAATAAAATATGCAATCATCAACATACACAATGGGCTTTGTCCAAAACAACCTATGTGTAATTAGGATTTTGAATGATGTGTAAACTGACATGATCTCAAAGTCACATTGAGTGACAGTTTACTATGCATTAAAATCTTGGTAATTCACAAACTGTAAACCGCATGCTATCTACTCAGGATGCCAGACAATTCCTTAGTAATTTGGAGGTTGATATCAAACACCTCTTGCAATTTCCTATCAATAGAGTATTGTGTATTTCTAAATAATTCAATCATATAAAAGGTTGGTGACATTATATGCAATTAAATATGTCTCTACAGCATTTTTTACTTTGACTGTCATTAGCCATGAAATGAATATACCATAAAACCCCTCAAAAGTAGATCCTCTGTAAACTGGATGTTTTTCATTATCCTTTTTAAACAGTAGTGTAGGACAGAACCTCTCAAAACTGGATACCTGCCAAACCTGACTTTGTACTTGGTCTCATAGGTTCTCAGTTTAGAGGGGTTTCTCTATGTGTATGTGTAATTTTGTCAAAATATAAATGGTAAACTAAAAAACATTAAGTGGAAAATCTGACATCAAAATTGAGGGTAGGTTTGAGGATTAATGCCAAATCAGATAATAAAATCTTGAATAGTATTTGTTGATATACAAACTGTAGAGGTAAAAACATGCTATGCTACATGGTATGATTAAAAAACCCAAAAACAAAACCCACATAGTATTGCAACAATGTAGCATCTACCAACCTTAACCGTTCCCAGGAATGTCTTTGCCTGTTCCAGCCCACCTTTGATTAAGAAGGTAACCATACCACTGAATCCCTTCATCTGTCGCTTGGCTAGCTCGTACTGCGGGTGAGATGGCAGCCCTACAAAACCAAACACGACACATTTTACTTTCATTAAAACATAAACTGTGTCCTTCACTCAAGTCCTGGCTGTTGTTCGTGATTATGTAAATAAATAGGTCTCCGTTGGTTTCTATATACATAATTCAAAAACAAACAAACAAACCAAAATAAAAGAAGAAAAGAGCCAGGGATAATGGTGGAGAGTAATTTTATATCATCATTCTGTAAAATTCTGCACAAATTGTCAGTTTTTGCACAAATGTTCAGAAAAGAAATAGTCCGGCTCCCAGATACCAATTTTCATAAGAAAACTGCATATGATCCGGGCACTATTTTCAAGATGGCTGCCAATTTGCAAAATGGCCACTGTTTTTCGAGGTGCAAACACTAAAAATGATAGAAATAACTGGTTTCAATGATCTTAGTGTCCATTCATATGTTTTTGACAACTCTAAAACTGAATATTTTGTTTGTAATTTAGAAAATCCAACATGGCGACCCATAGTGGCCATTTTCCAAGATGGCCACCATTATTTAATTTTTTTTAAAAAATAATTAACCAATTTTCACAATCTTGGTGTCGATTTATATGTTTTTGACCATAGTAAGACAGATTATGAGGTTTAAAATTTGGAAAATTGAATATTGTGATCAGTAACGGCCACTTTCCAAGATGGCTGTAATTTTTTGGGAACTTGAATAACTATTGAGAATGAATGATTCTGGTGTCAAACTTTGCTATCTGTAAAACTCATAGGCCATTTTCGGCGATTGGAATTGATCAAGCCCATGAGCAAAACAACGCTGTTGTCAAAGGTGATGGAGGTGCTATCGGACTTACTGAAGACAATGATGCCTTACGTAGATGGAATATAGTTGGTCCATTACTGAGTGAACTTATCAACAAATTCGAGGTTAGATCTCAACAAGAACTCTGCTCCTGTAAATCCTAAACACCATAAGCAGTATTGATCCTTTCAAACGAAGTTCTTGAAGAAAGTTCAATCTGTGTGGGATTCATTCAACGAGTTTGGTAATCCATTCAGTGATGACAGTTCAGAGCTATTCGTCTTAGACTCAAAGGTCGTCGTTCAAGCTGACATCGTGGAAAAGATGAACGGAGCAGAATCAACTGGACTGGAATGTTACAACAAGTTTCGAGAAGAAAGATTTGTTTGGAGATCAGAGCCACTGGATGCAGCAATTACTCGGACAAATCTACAACCATTTGCGAGTAAGAAGAAGCGTCGCACAAAGGCCGATGGACATGTCCATATCCTTAAATTGGATGTAGAGTTGTTCTCCAAATTGTTCATCATCAGCCAGAACCGTCAGCTAGATCTAGATACATTCTGAAAATCAACCATTTCCTCCTGCCTTGTCTGCAGATGGTGATCTCTATCTCGGGCAGAAAGCTGACCTGCTCGGACTGTTGGAAACTGTGCCAGACAATGCTGACAACAAAGCAAGCAACCGTGTCACATGTGATGGTTTGATCAGTAATGGAGCTGCACTTGTTAACATCTTGCAACACGGAAAAGAACTGAAAACATTTGACCAGTACTAATCGAACACGTTTGCTCCTCATCTCACCAAACAAGTCACAACAGTTAATGCTACCCGTCTTGATGTTGTTTGGGATACATACGTAAAAGATAGCTTGAAAGAGCAGACATGACAGAAATGGGGTACAGGGGTGAAGATGGTTTGTTCGGTTATCAGGTGCACTGCCCAGAAGTTGGAAGGATTTCCTCAGAAATTCAGACAACAAGTTATTTGACTTACTTGCATCCTTGACCGTTGAAAAGATGGGTAGTACGATGGCAGTTGTATCCAATGTCCACAACAGTGTACACCAGTCAGCATCTGCATCAACCCTTCCACCCACCGTAAAGCATGAAGAGGCAGATACCAGGATATTCGTACATCTAACAGATATGGTAACAAACGGAATAACCAAGATAGGCATTCGGACAGTAGATACGGATGTGTTAGTGCTTGCTTTTGATAGCTTCAACAAGTTATATGCTATAGGACTACGAGAACTGTGGTTATTATTCGGAACAGGTAAGAACTATAGAAATATTCCTGTACATAGAATTGCTGGTGAAATTGGTACCGAAAATGTGCTCAGCTCTTCCTGACTTCCACGCGTATAGTGGGTGTGACACTGTGTCTGCCTTTGTTGGCAGAGGGAAGAAAACAGCCTGGCAAATGTGGAAGGCTTTCCCAGCAGTTACGTCGGCATTCACCAGTATATCTACTGTGTTACGTTCGTTACCTGATGATGTATTTAGGAACTTAGAGCGCTTCACATGCTTGATGTACTCATCTAACACTGAACAAACAGAGGTCAACATGCTCCAAAATGAACAGTTCACCATTGGGAACAACGACTCGAAAGTCTGTCTCCAACAAAGGAAGCATTACAACAGCATACCCTACGTGCAGCATTTCAAAGTCGCCATGTTTGGGGGCAGTCGCACGAAGCTGAACCAACATACCCATGTCCTGAGGAATGGGGATGGCAGAAAACTGATAGTCACTGGGAACCTAAGTGGTCCACTTTAGATGAACTATGCAAATCTTGTCAAGAGTTAGTCAAGTGCAGATGCACGAAGGGATGTTCGAGGATTTGCTCCTGCAGAAAAGCTCAACTCAAATGCACTCTTCTTTGCCACTGCCAAGGTGAATGTTTGGAGTAAATATGTAAGTTGACACCAGAGATTACCTCCGACAACTAAGCCCAATTTCACATTCATGGAATACAGTGGCCACACCTTGGAAAGTGGCCGTTACTGATCACAATATTCTATTTTCCAAATTTTAAATCTCATAATCTGTCTTACTATGGTCAAAAACATATAAATTAACACCAAGATTGTGAAAATTGGTTAATTATAAAAATTTTCAAAAATAATGGTGGCCATGTTGGATTTTCAAAATTACAAACCAAATATTCAGTTTTAGAGTTGTGAAAAACATATGAATTGACAATAAGATCATTGAAATCGGTTATTTCTATAATTTTTAGTGTTCGCACCAAAAAACGGTGGCCATTTTGAAAAATGGCGGCCATCTTGAAAATAGTGCCCAGATGAGTGGGCACCCCTTCTGAGATTGAAGCCACATATGTTACCTTCAATCCCTGAAAGTTTCATAAAATCTTCAAAATATGCAGTTTTTTTCTGTGTGGGACCCAGACTAAAAACCTCTACTATTAATAACTGTGACTAACAACATGACAGAATTTATGAAGCCGGGTTTTTTCTTTTTTTAAACTCATGTAGTTACACGTGTGCAAGTCAAAAACAGGCTTTGTAAATTTAGCCCATATCTTTATCCTTTTCTGCTATGATGCTGAATCGAAGAATTTATTAACTGATACAGAATACTCTTTCATTGCAAATTTTCTTCTTGTTGTAATAATGAACACAGTTGGTTATAAATGTGAATTCTTTTACCTGGATATATAACTCTCTCAACTCTTGAACTGGATTCCAGGAACTTGGCCACAGCCATACCATTTTTTTCATGTTCTCGCATTCGGACGTGCAATGTCTTCAAACCTCGATTCACTAAGTAACAGTCAAAGGCAGAAGGAACTGGGCCAATTGCTAAAACATAACAGTTTTAGATATATAAAATATATTGATAATAATTACATTTATATAATAAATTAAATCATCAGAAAATATATATTAAAACACATGTAATTTATAACTAAGTATTCCATGGAAGATAAAAAAAACTCCAACAATTGCATATGTCAAGCTATAATCTAGAATTGATCATACAGGGTGATGCAATTTTGGGATTAATCTAGAATTTTAAAAGGTATATGTTTTGACTACTGAATACTCCTACACACCTATAACAAGTCTACACACCCGCCGAATATGTGCTACAAGTCTACACACCTGTTGAATATGTGCTATAACAAGTCTACACACCTGTTGAATATGTGCTATAACAAGTCTACATACATGTTGAATATTTGCTACAAGTCTACATACATGTTGAATATTTGCTACAAGTCTACACACCTGTTGAATATGTGCTATAACAAGTCTACACACCTGTTGAATATGTGCTATAACAAGTCTACACACATGTTGAATATTTGCTACAAGTCTACACACCTGTTGAATATGTGCTATAACAAGTCTACACACCATTTTGCAGGAATCGAAGTTTCTCATGAAGATCGTCTCTGTTGAGTGCTGCAGCTCCCATCACAACATCAGAATGTCCTGAAACCAAAACAAACAACGTGTAATCTAATTTGTTCATTCGTTATTTGTGTGCATATATCCAATTAGGGTTGAAGCACAATGACCTGGGTACACACCTCAGCTATTTGGGCGGTCTGTCCAGGACATGGGTTACTAGTTATTAGTGACAAGAGAAGTCGGTGTAGTGGCCTTACACCTCCCATCTGAATCATTAAACTTGTTCTGGGTAGGAGTCGGTACTGGGTAGGAGTCGGTACCTAGCCTAATACCTTCCAGCCTAAGTCCAATGGCTTAACCGTTACACCACCTAGGCTGGTGTAACATCAATATGCATGTCAGTTTAAAAGAAATAAAAAAACACAAAACATTTTGTGAACTTTCCAGCCATTAAAGCAACAATCATAAGTTCACATAGACCATCCACATTCATTTTTTTACTGTCACAAAATAATTATCTTACATCCTTTGGCTACATCTGCTATTACAGGTTATACAAAAATTGTTTTCCTGCAATTTCTGTTTATACTGGTAAAATATAATGACATCCATTGCTCTAGTTTGGTTACTGAAAAGTTATTGATATTTACACATTTTGAAACAATATAGCAGTGTAATAATTAATAAATGTCTTACCATTCATGTACTTAGTTAAGGAATGCATAGAGATATCAGCACCAAAATCTAATGGGCGCTACAAGAATAAAAAAACACACACATCAGAATGACATATATGGATAGTTTTAGAATACTGGGGTAAGCATTATGTCTCTGAAAGCTAAATAGTATAAAATAATTACATTAAAATCATGTTTTACTATTTAAGTATCCAACAGAATCAAGAAAGTGACTCAAATGGGCTAATAGTGTGGAGAATGATAGGTGAGTGAAGGTGAGTATGGGAGATATAATAATGCTTATTTTACTATATGCATTTGTTGAATGGACTCAACAGTAATATTGTTTGAATTGTAATTTAGTGTCACATGGAATAATAATACTGCTATTTTGACACTGTTTATATACCCATTATAGGTTAATAGTCAATCCAGAAGGTTGACCTCAGTCAATATCAATGTCTTGGGTCCATAATACACAATAATCTCACGTAGAGTCAACAAATGAAAAAGTATTGTAAACCAGGGCTTCTAGATTATGGTAGACACACTCCCATGGCTAGTAATATTCAATGTTGGGCTAATTCGTTATCCTTCCATGAACGTAAAAGAAATAACAGACACTCCTTAAATAATAATAATAATAATAATGATATATAAATATATATAGAGTGATGACGGCTCTGTACAGGACGTTCCCACACAGGTCCGTCTAGTATTTTATATACTTAGATATGGTGGAAAACACATTAACAGTAAAGAAAATAAATATATTTTGTATAATACTCAATGCATTCATGTTGACACTGTATAAAAACGTGTGTATGGGTAAACAGAACGGCATCTACCTTCAACCCCCAACCCCTTCAAACCCCCTTTTTTAAATTCCCACTTTATGGATATACATGTAACAGCATAAAATCTCTTTCTTTTTTTTAACTTTTCCCAATTAGATAGACACTAAGAAAAATGCAACAAAACACCTTCTGATATACAGTATAACCTTGATTTAACGCCAACCAATGTTCCAAGATAATTTTGGCGTTATATCGAGTTGGCGGTATAGTGAGGGTGCCTTGGGTTTAAAAGTAAAGTTTGTTTTATTTAACGACGCCACTAGAGCACATTGATTTTTAATCTTATCATCGGCTATTGGACGTCAAACATATGGTCATTCTGACACTGTTTTTAGAGGAAACCCGCTGTCGCCACATAGGCTACTCTTCTTTACGACAGGCAGCAAGGGATCTTTTATTTGCGCTTCCCACAGGCAGGATAGCACAAACCATGGCCTTTGTTGAACCAGTTATGGATCACTGGTCGGTGCAAGTGGTTTACACCTACCCATTGAGCCTTGCGGAGCACTCACTCAGGGTTTGGAGTCGGTATCTGGATTAAAAATCCCATGCCTCGACTGGGATCCGAACCCAGTACCTACCAGCCTGTAGACCGATGGCCTGCCACGACGCCACCGAGGCCGGTCGCCTTGGGTTTACTACCAAACTTATTTTTTTTATAATACGCAAAGTCGGAAATGTTTAGTTCATCACCAAAGGACCTGGCTTTAATTCTCAGGATTTCATCTGTAATAGGGACATTTTGAGCACGGGCATTGCTGAACGCGTCTAATACGATACATTTTCGCTTTAAATTCATTCTGCTGTAATAAAATGCGTTACCGGTGTCGTCATATTTATGCCAAAGCTAAATAGCAACTTAACATGAGGCCATGGTCGAAATATGCTTGAGCATAATAAAACTTACCTAAAGTTTGTTTATTAATTAAACTTCAGTCGTTGCTGCCAGCACTTCAAAGACCTGATGTAACAATCCGCGATTGAAATAATGAATCTAATGCACCCCTCTGTCACGTGATCACTATAGTGGCTGTTCTTTCTATACCGAGTGTTGATTGGACACAAACACCGCGCCTGCCTAAACAATTCTAGCACTTGCATCCGTTAATTGCTACACAATAAACACAAACAGATTCAGTGTGTACTGCCAGTGTACAACAGTGTCAGGATTTCCCCAATCAACAGATCGCTAGTAATTATGTCACTATAATCAACATTGGCGGCAAAATCGAGGGAATTATAATAGCTAAATGGCGTTTGGTTCAAAAACGTCGTTGGCGGATACTGAGGGTGGCGTTATATCGAGGGAAATAAACATGAATGAAAACGGTATTTTAAAGAAAGTTGGCGGTATGCGAGGTTGGTGTTAAATCGGGGGGCAATAAATCGAGGGTACACTGTATGTATATATATATATATATATATATATATATATATATATATACAGCGGCCACCTATACTCAGCGGTCACCTGCCTTAAGCGACCACTTTTTTCTTCCCAAACAATTTATAATGTAAATGCACCTGTAATAAGCGGTCACCTGCCTAACGTGGCCAGCGGCCACCTAAATCAGATCCCAAATCGCTAAAATACCTGCATTAAGCGGCCACAGTAAAGTTTTACTCTTATATAAAAGGGATATTTTAACAACAGCGATAAGGTGCAGCAAATAACCGATCTTCACACCTTCAGGAATACTAGTACCCATTCAGTCCCGACATCTCCACTGTGTATCAATTAAGGAAGTATGAATCTGACATGCATCTAATTGCCTCTGGGCAGGCTACGCTTGACATTTGTAGATTCACTTACTCTGACAATACATCGCATGAAGTTGGAATTAAATAATTAAATGGAAAAAGAAAACAAATTTGTGGAGAACGGTTTAATTTAATACATTCTATTTGCATTATTTCTAAAGGAGACAACATGTCAAAAGTTGATTTATAGTCAACTATGAAGCACACATCCGTTAATTACCAGTACAGACGGTAAAACAAGCACAAATGTTTTAAAGACTATATATGTGGCAACCTGTACTCAGCGGCCACCTGTCTTAAGCGGCCACACAAGTCGTAAGCAGCCACGTTTATCTACTCCCTTGTGTGGCCGCTTAAGACAGGTTTGACTGTATATACACACACACACACACACACTCACTCAGTCACTCTCTCTCTCTCGATGCCATAACCTATGTAATCTGTCCAATGTTTTGTTTATACTTTTGACGAGATAGTCTTTTAATCTGGCGTTATCATGAATGAATGAATGAATGAATGAATGAATGTTTAACGACTGGCGTTATCAAAACCCTCGGGTACGAGTCGCAGAGACTTTGTCCAAATTGTTGCACTGCTTTTTAATTTGAGCCATTCCGCTGTAAATTTCAGCGGACCGTTTTCTACGGCCATTATACCATCTAATTCAAAATATGTACATGTTAGTTGCCAAAGTTTAAAAGTCTCCTACGAAGCTACTCAAGTCGCCCATAACAACCTGTCTGTCACACCCCCCCAATTTGTAAATAGACTAGTTTCAGTCTATTTTGTCAAGTGACATTACTCTTCGCACACATGCGCAATAGGAATGCAAAATACCTCTATTGTATTAACTTAAAGTAAAGTAAGGCTAGTGAATTTTTTATCATGGATAGTAAATTTTTAATATTACTGATCTCATGGCTAGTGGATTTTATAAAAATTCTAGAAGCCCTGTAAATAAATTGCGTTACCTGGAAGTACGATGACATAAAAGTGTTGTCCACTACAATGAAGACATCTTTGGAAGCAGCCCGGGCTATTTTGCACACCGCCTCAATGTCGACAAGCTTCATGGTCGGGTTCGTAGGCGTTTCAATCCACACCATCTGTCACAAAAAAACTAATTCAGCCTCACAAGATAATATAATTAAATTTCTGTTACATTTATTACAAAATAATGTCATTTCATTGGTCAAGTCACAGAAACACAAGTTTGTTCTATCTCAACGAACGGAATAGAATAGATGCTTAACGACACCCAAGCACAAAAAATACATCAGCTACTGTGTGTCATACTATGGTAAATGCAAAAAGAATGTGATGATCAACATCAATATAAAAATTCATGAGTTGAATCAGAATGCAGTGTTAAGAACTGTGCAAAAAACACAAATATCACTGATAGGTAATATTACAATTTACAATAAAATTCAGTATCATGAAGAAATTGCAATAAAAGTTCTGGATGGAATCGAAATGATTCCATCACATTTCTTCGTTCAAATATATCTTTTCTAGTTTCTCTGAGATTATTGTGACCGGCCTCAGTGGCGTCGTGGTTAGGTCATCAGTCAACAGGCTGGTAGGTACTGGGTTCAGATCCCAGTCGAGGCATGGGATTTTTAATCCAGATACCAACTCCAAACCCTGAGTGAGTGCTCCGCAAGGCTCAATGGTTAGGTGTAAACCACTTGCACCGACCAGTGATCCATAACTGGTTCAACAAAGGCCATGGTTTGTGCTATCCTGCCTGTGGGAAGTGCAAATAAAAGATCCCTTGCTGCTAATCGGAAAGAGTAGCCCATGAAGTGGCGACAGCGGGTTTCCTCTCAAAATCTGTGTGGTCCGTAACCATATGTCTGATGCCATATAACCGTAAATACAATGTGTTCAGTGCGTCGTTAAATAAAACATTACTTTCTTTCTTTCCGAGATGATTGCACTCCACCAAAATGTGGCGAACAGTGTACACTGACAGTGCTCACACTGAGGTGGAGGATCCTTCTTCAAGATAAATGAATGGATCAAGTATGTATGACTGATGTGTGCATGACACAAAACTATTTCATCCTTCACGTACTGCCTATAGGAGGAATGGCACTCTCCCAGGATGACTTGATATGAAACTTGTTCGTAACCACACCGTTCCACTCATCTTGCAAGTCAAAAAGATAAATTGGTTAATACTGTTTAAAATCAGTATACGGTACACCAACCCTGACATAAGGCAATCTCAATTAACATAAAAATTATAGAAATCATAGAATGATGTGCCATAGGAAGAAAATTGAATTGCATGATATACTATAAATGTTTAAATATTGTAAACATATATTCAATGTTGCACATTGTACCTTTTAGAGAAACCAAACCTAGAGGCACTGATTTTCCGTTTCAGATTTTTCCCTCTTCCCGTTTCATGTTACAAATTCCGGTTTTTTCCGTTTCAGTATTAAACAAATTCTGTTTTTGTTTCACTCACTCTCTCTCTCTCTCACACACACACACTAACACACACACACACACCGCAATTAATTGCTGGTATAAAATAAATAAATATGCAATGAGGCAAAACATGTCAGTAGTTTGTATTTATTTTTGGTGTAAATTTAAACACGAATATGCCACGACACAGACTTCGGACATTTTCGGTTTTCTTTACGATATGATCGGGAAAATAATTACAAACGATCACACTATAAACCACTTCCCTTGTATAATTTATTTTGAACAAAGCCTGGCATACAATATGCAATTACTGCATTCCTTTGTGAGATCGGAAATATGGCAATGCCGCAAATGTTAAAAATTAATAAGCAAACATAACATAATATATCTTTCACTTGAGTAAATATCGGATAATTTTAGCTCACAATGTTCGGTTTTTCCCATTAAATCGCCAGGAATAAGCGAAGAAAACACGACTGGTAAAACGTCTAGATACATTTGGCGTAACATACAAAGGTACTAGTGTCCATAGTTTCTAGTTCGAAAAATAAATTTTAATTAATCAAATGCGCTATTTAAAGTTAAATGTTTTGGGAAAAAATCGGGAATTCCGTTTCAGATAGGTATTTCCGCGATTCCGCGATCGCGGAAAATCAGTGCCTCTACAAACCAGATTAAAAGATGTGGATTAAATTCTGCTCCAAACTTGTAATACAAATAACTAGAATTCTACAGCATATACTAGCACAAAAAAAAGAGTTTAACAAAATTATTATAATAAAAAGATCAAACCTTTGTGTTTGGTTTCATGGCTTTCTTTACTTCATCAAGATTGGTACAGTCAACAAAACTCAGTTCAAGACCCATCTTTGGTGCAGTATTTCTGAACAGGCGGTTTGTGCCTACAAGATAAACAAATGATTAATCTTAAAAAGAAAATTAGGTTTAAAAAAATATTTGCATTAATGATCAAGGTAAAGATTATTTTAGCTCAAAGCTTCATTCAACTGCATTTAATGTGTGGATATGGGTGGGTTGAGTGGCTATTTAAGACATTAAATATATTATTATACATATAATCAAATTAGAATATGATTTTAACATTAGTTATTAACTACAACCTCTTTATTTCCCCAAGTTGTATACAATAATGGTAATAAAAGTTTTCAAAAGGAATATTATTCAATAACAACCAAACACATTTAGTGTTTTACACATGATTATTTTGGCATTGATGAAAGTGAAACACAAAACCTCCTGCTGCACACACATAGGCTACTCCTATCAAATAGCATCGAAGAATCTTTTATATGCCCTTTCTCAGACAGAAACACATGTACTACAGGAAGGAAATGTTTTATTTAACGACACTCAACACATTTTATACTAGGCGGCAATAAAAACGCAATCTCGGAAATGATCATGGTTTATTTTATTATGCGAGATCCCACAAAAATGAAACTGATACCACCAGTGAGACCAACCACTGGCCCATCTGACTGGCACTGTCAGCCGCCAACAGTGAATCGCGCATAACGTCTCTGGCGATGTCAACGTCATGGGTGTCAGTATTTCGTGTGACCTCCATGTGCTGCGATGCACGCCTGCAGCCTCCTAGGCATTGACATGCACAGGCGCCTCACCACACGTCGTGGGATGGCTACCCAGTGATGCTGCAATGCCTGCTGCAGCTCAGCGAAGTTCTGTGGTGGATTCGGTTGGTTTTGAACACGACGTCCCAGCTCGTCCCACATGTGCTCTATTGGGTTCATGTCCGGGGAAACTGCTGGCCAGTCCAACACAGTGACATGGTGGGCACGAAGAAACGCCTGTGTACGCCTGGCAGTGTGCGGCCGAGCGTTGTCTTGCTGGAAGACGAGCCTGTTTCCGCCATGCCGTCTCATCAATGGGAGGAGGACCGGCCGCAGGATGTTGTCGACGTAGTGTTGCGCATTAAGGTTTCCCTGTACCACCACGAGTTCGGACCGGAAGTCAGCATTGATGGCGCCCCAAACCATGACTCCGCTGCCCCCGTAGCGGTCCCTCTCCAGAACACAGGCCTGCGCGACACGTTCTCCACGACGGCGGTAAATGCAACGACGTCTGTCCGTGACACTCACGTTAAATCTCGATTCATCCGAGAAGATGACATCTCACCATCTCCTGGGTTGCAAATGCCCACCATTCCTGGCCCATAAGAGTCTTGCTTGACGATGTCTGTGCAGGAGGATAAGGCCACGGTAGGGTCGGTGGCAATGCAGTCGTGCTGCGGCAAGACGTCTCCGGACAGTTCGGGCGCTGGTGAGTCGTCCCCTGGTTCCCACTTCAGTCCTGGCAGTGCTTGCGGCTGTCAAAAACCGATTGTGCAGGTGCCGCAACCGTATGTTCCGGTCCTGTCTATTGGTCGTTACGCATGGTGTGCCCGAACGACGGCGGTCATTGACGGTCCCTGTCGTCTGATATCAGTTGAGGAGCCGATTAATGGTTGACGGGTGCACGTGGAACCGTTGTGCTACCCGCAATTGCGAGTTTCCGGCATTCAACAAGCCAATGGCTTGATTCCGATCGGCGTTGTTCAAACGAGGCATCGTGTAGGAGTGAGATACTCATTGCCACCCGCGTGTTCTGAGTGTGCCCGGGTATCAGGAAATGCACGTGCAAAGTGTTATTTCGCCAAGTGGTTGCGTGTGCGCGATTTACCGGATAATGCGTTTTTAGCGTTGTTCCCCTTATGTTGGGAACAGGCCGGAAGTCGACCTTTACATGCTGCTGAAATAATGTGTACCACTGTACCATGTACATTGACGAATAGCGTCAACTAAGTCCAACCGGAACGTATATTATTTTGACAAAAGGAAATTGCGTTATTAATGACGGCTAGTATATTTACGGTTATATGGCATCAGACATATGGTTAAGGACCACACAGATATTGAGAGAGGAAACCCACTGTCGCCACTTCATGGGCTACTCTTCTTTCGATTAGTAGTAAGGAATCTTTTATATACACCATCCCACAGACAGGATAGTACATAGTTGTGGAGCACTGGCTGGAACGAGAAATAGTCCAACTGGTCCACCGAGGGGGATCAATCCTAGACTGACCACACATCAAGTGAATGCTTTACCACTGAGCAACGTCCTGCCCCCACATATACTAGTCACTGGTTGGAATGGGTTAAGAATTTCTTGGGTCAACTGAAGGCTATTGATCCTGCAACTCATCATACCTCGGGCAAGTGTTCTAGCACTGGTCTACATCCCACCTCTAATAAACTATAAGAATATGAATGGGTAATCTTGACTGCACCTCCATATACATCATCCATGCTGACAATATGGTCGCCAAGCTGCAACAGGTGGGTTATAGTCATTGTTGTTGCCAAACCCGACGAGAAGCACATACCTGTTGGGAAGACAAAATATATTTTAAAACATACTTTAATTTGTAAAATATCTATTAGCGTTTGCCAGAAGTATAAAACCCTCCTGATTACATAAACAATAAAATAAACGTCTGATATGTCACTTCCTTACAATATACTATCAAGTTATATTGTCCTTTCTGCAAACAGCTTGGTTAACTGGTGTAGCCAGAGTGGGCGCAGGAGGGCATGCTCCTACAATCACACCTCTTTTCTTTTTGTTCCAAGTTTTACACCCCAGCACGAAAAATGCATCGGCTATTGGGTGTCAAACTGTGGTAAACGCAAACAGTAAGTGATGATCAACATCGATATAAAAATTCTTTACACTGTGTTTTAATTTAACTGTTGAATTTTTATATTGATTTCGCCCAAGAATATATAACACATGGTCGAGTGGCATGCTCTTGTGCAAAATAAACGAGTGCAATAATTAGGAAGTGAAAACAATGTATGTTAAGTTCTGTATTTATTACATACATTCTTCTATTTTTTACAAAAACAGTAACATGATAAGTACACTTTCTTAAATCTATGATCAATCCTCCAACATTAAGAATCATACCCTGCAGCAATTCTTGTGTAACATTTCAAATACAAAGTGACGTAATTTGTAAATCATACATGACATCAGTAACAAAAAGGCGCTAAAATAAAAAATAAAAAGGGAATTCCCCATTTACAAGTTCCGGTCCTGATCGCATATATGTGTGATACAAGATACATTTATCATACAGTTTGAAAATGTCTTTATCACTACAGTAAGATTGAATCTAGGTATGTAATAAATACCATGTTTGGCTCCCTCTGTCGCTGCTATACATTTCTCCAGACACACTCGTGTAGGATTTCCACTCCTTGAATATTCAAATCCCTAAAAAATATATATATTTGTTATAGCAACAACAAAATATACATATGGAAATAAATTAAGCAACACCCAATTCATAGACCTATAATTCTGTGAATTAAGAAAACAGAGCATTTTCTTGAATGACATATTGACATGTGGCATCTTGCTGAACAGCATGACTTTCGTAGAGATATTCAATGCACGTGCAATTACGAACAATGCGCATGAAATGTCATACCCTCAACAGTGTTGAAATCAAGTTTGTAATGATTACATGTCACACTCTCTCGTCAATTTGCATTGAATATTCAGTACCATAATTGTCATGGCACGTCGTAAATTGTCAGAGGCTATAAGGTGGCAAATTATTGGCATGAGAAATGCAGGAATGTCCCTCAGACAAATTGGACGTTAACTTGGGCGCAATATTTCCATCATTTCAAGACTGTTGACCAAACACTGGGCTACCAATGATGTTAAAGATCGTCCAAGACCTGGCAGACCCCGTAAGACAACAATAAGAGAGGATAGAGTATTGTTGAGACTTGTTAGGCGTATTTCATGTCACTCAAGCACATCTTTAAAACAACAGTGGTTACCAGCCATTTCCTACAGGACCGTCAGGAATCGGCTGAAAACAGCAGGATACAGGGCCAGAAGACCCATCAAGCATATAAAACTGTCTCCAGCTCACAAAGCAGCACGACTTGCCTGGTATAATCAACGTGTTCACTGGAACATTGCATCATGGCGGAGGGTTCACTTTTCTGATGAGAGTCGTTTCTTATTGCATATGGTGGATGGTCGTACACGTGTCTGGAGACAAAGGAACACAGCCATGGTTCCCCACAATATTCAGGAGATGGTTCCCTTTGTGGGAGGGTCAGTCATGGTATGGGGATGCATTTCCTTGGGTTGCAATGACCTCATCACCATTCGTGGTAACCTTAATGGGCCTCAGTATCAACAGGAGATCCTTGAGAGCTGTTGTCCCCCATTTTGATAATCATCCTCATCTTCATGCATGACAATGCCAGGCTTCACAAAGCACGTGCTGTCACCCAGTTCTTGCAACAGAATGCTGTTGAGACCATTCCATCGCCAGCCACGAGTCCAGATCTCAATCCCATTGAGCATATGTGGGACATTTTAGGCCGTCGTGTTCGACAGAGAGACCCACCTGTCCAGACTCTCAATGAATTGACTACTGCTTTGCATGATGATTGGAACAGGATTCCTCAAAATCAAATCCAGAGATTGATCCAAGGAATGAGGAGGCGTCTTGAAGCAGTTGTTCGTGTGCAGGGAGGTTACACGAGATACTGATGGAAAGTCAATATTTGGACTTGCCAGACATTATTCTTCACTTCCGTGAACCAGATGTATGCACGGTTAAGTCTGTGCAACAACAGTGAAATTCGTAATGTTTTTGAATGAAATGAAGTCATTTTCCAAATCTGTACCATCTTCAAATAAACCACATTATGTCATGGTATTATTGGCTATGTTTCTCCTCATCCCTTTCTGTTCACTGAAAATTTCATATGGTATGGAAATCTTTGACACATTTCATGCACCAGTTCATTAAAGTTGCTCAGTCTGAGCAAATACGGGTGTTGCTTAATTAATTTCCATATGTATAATTAGATCCGAGTACCATGTTTAAAAGCAATACCTCCAATCAATAATCAATATCTGTCAAATATTAGGCTCAAGGGGGTGGGTGGGTGTATTACTTTGTTTTCATAAGTGCTCTGCCATTGCAACAATGTTAATATATACATGTAGGTAGTTATAGGTAGACATATAGTCAGACCTCGTTACAACGACCACATTCGTCCCTGGGTCACTTTGTCGTAATATCGAAATTGCTGTTATAAAAAATGTCTTTTGTTTAACAACACCACTAGAGCTCATTGATTTATTAATCACTGGCTACTGGGTATACTTTTTCCATTAGTAGCAAGGGATCTTTTATATGTATCATCCCACAGACAGGATAGGACATACCACAGCATCTGATATACCAGTCGTGGTGCACTGGCTGGAATGAGAAATAGCCCTATGGGCCCACCAACGGGGACCAATCACAGACCATTATTACATATATAATTATTAATCAAGGCACATTCACTGTCATTTTAATCATTCCTTGGTTAAAGATATCTACGATTGGTACCTACTTGAATTTCATTTACATATCATAAAATAGTGGAGCAATTTGTTGGAAGTTAATCCTTTGATTGAATGACTAAAGGCTTATTTTCAAAAGCAATACATGTCTACAGATTTAGCTGACATCTGTAACTCGAACATCATGTGATCATGTCGGCTCGCGACGAGATCATGGAAGGTAAGTGGCTGTGTGTGTACTGCCAACGTACTATGGCATCTGTGATTATGTACGTCGTAAAGAGGTGTTTTCAGACGTCGGATGCACGTTTGTTCCTAAGTTGATCTGTCATGTCGGAAGGTGTGAATTCTGTTGTAATGAACAGAATAACATTGATGAGTTTGTTCCAGACAATTTGTGGTCGGATGGTGTAAATTTCGTAGTAATGACAGTCGTAACAAGGTCTGACAGTACACAATGAGTTGAGATGCATAATTCATCGCAAAAGGTTGCGGTATGTTATACCTCAGTAATCAACAAACCAGCAGGAGAATTCTTCAACAACAGTAACAGCTGAAATTACTGTAGACTAAATAACATCCAAAATTAATTTTAGCAAAACCATGTGCAATGCTCATTGAAATAATTAGTTAACCGTCTAACGCAACCTTTAAAATTGACCATATAACTTTGAAGATTTTACTATGTGTTTATTAGACGTTAGCCAAATTAGTCATGGGCTAATTTTTACAAAAATGCACTAATCAAATTTGCAAGTGGTTACATAATCCTTAAGCATATTCTAAATTTCTACCGAACATTCAACTTACAATTTCGCGAACAGTCACAAGAAAATAATGTCATCCAGTTATTAGTTAACAACATGACCTCAACATGTATTAAAAGAAAGATCTGCAATTTGTTATTCAAACTTTATTTGAACCAAAGTAATAAAAACTGGCCGAAAATAAACTGTTTTTCACGCAGCCTATCAATTTCAAAACACATGCTCGTTTAGGGCTGATAGCAAGTGTCCCAAGCTGGAAATGTTATATGTCAGCTCTGTGATAATCTGACTATTATGATTAAACACCATGCTCGCAGGCCAGTAAATCTTAATGTAAATTTGTGAAAAAACAATAGTTGTTCACATCAATGGAGACTAAATTGCAGTTTTATGTACCCATTTCAATATTTGTTGATTTTGTGCACATTGTCAAGTGCATGTTGTCAAATGCACGGTTAAACCTATACACTGAATAAAGTTAGTTTGCAATCAGCAATGATCACAAGATAAAATATTATATTCATAAGACTGACATCACAAAACTGTCAAAGTTAGCTTGATTTTAAATACACAGTTAATTTTGATTTCATAATTATCTATAATATACGCAAACAAGTGCTACTGACGTAAAGAGAATGATTCTAATACAATGTGTAGTCAGCATCAAGAAGCTGACATCACAGCTATCACATGGCTGAATAGACTAAATGAAAATCACAAAATTGGTGGGTGGAATTGAGGGGTTAATTTTGAGAAAGAAAACACACACACACACACACACACACACACACACACACACACACACACACACACACACACACACACAGAGGGAATTATATTTTTAAAGAGATAATGAGCGCAATTTGGAGAAATTACCAGTTCTCAAATTCTTATTTGGAAAAAAAAAGGATATGAAAGAAAAACAACACTGTCCACAAACCTCTATATTTATGTACGTTTCCATAATTTTATTGATAGTGAAGTGTTCAAAAATTTATTTTATTTTGGTTTTGGAGAATGGTGTTCAGCACAGCAGATGATGTTTACATGCTTGTCAGGGCTCTAAAACAGCCTGTGGCCAGGTCACCAAATGTGACCAATGTCCTGTTTGGATGACTTAAATATTAAAAAAATAATGGCGTTATTCACTCAAATAATATTATCTTATTTAGAGCTATAACATGTGAGCCACTATTAATATTTGTATTCCACATTAAAATCTTGCTCGTGGTTCACTTACCATAATTTGTCAACATGCATTATTATTTTTTGGGCCACCATATTTTTAGCGAGTTTCAAACCCTGCTTGTTTTGTTTTTGCATCAATTTTCTTTTTATTACAATTTTATTTTTGTAATGAACATTTAATTATTTAATTTTCAACATCTAATATTCCAAAGTTTTATCAAACACATCCTACTATTTAAAGGCTATTTTTTACTTGTTCACTGGTGGGTTGCTTCATTCAGCAAGTCAGTAGTACAGTATTGGTAGATTCACTGTAATTATTGGCATTCGCGAATATTTATTCATATTCGAGACCCATATTCGTGATACATATCGTATTCACAGGCTCTAGCATTTTTACTTCAAATGCAGTTTTATGTCACAGCATTGTCAGCAAGAAAAGCCCCGCAAAAATCAACGTCATCCAGCGGAGGGGGGGTGACGTGCGAAGGTCAAAATCCATGCGCACGCTGACCAGAGACCAGAAATTTATTTTTAAGTTTTATTTAACAACACTTTCAACACATTTTAATTAGTTATATGACATCAGACAAACCAAAGTGATAATTAGCCGCAAATAACGAATAAACATGCTGCCACAACATAATGGGCTACTCTTTTCGATTAGACTACAAGCTTGTGTGCAGGGGGAAGATTTTAGTGGTTGGAACACTCCTACCCCTCCACTGAAGCAACTTTTCTCTTTGTTAAATACATTTTCAGAGGAAGTATGTCTCGACCCACCTTTAAACTTTGTTCACCACAGGCTAGACACACAAGCAGGGGTTTCCCCAGGGCCGTTAGGCGTAGCGGCCTGACACGCCTTGGTCCATAAAGTAAGTGCCTTAAATCAACTGCCGCTACGACTTGATTTTAAGTGCTTTAGAATTTTTTTTATCACAAGTATGAGCATGGCAGTTGACTACCTCTTGCAAACAACTTGTGTACCAGTATATCAAGCACACCTAATCACTATGACAGGTAAAACACTTCCTAAATACCTAACAATGAACCAGTCGTCTGCTCACAATTGGTGTTTGGTAATTTTACCACATCTACTGGGACCGCTAATTCGTCAGAAAGCCGCTTACACGTAACGGGATTGCCGTGCCGGGGCAATCAAGCTTCAAAGAAGATGCCCATTGACAGAATCAACTGTACCATTTAACTGAATAAATGATAGGAGAAGCACTTTTTAAAAGTACAGTTAAGTTGGTAATCAATCATTTCTATCCTAACACCCCATTCCCAAAACACACACACACACACTGAAAACATCCAGGGCTCGCACAGTCGGTAGCCAAATTAGCCATTGGCTAATTAAAATTTATTTTTACAAAAAATGGCTCATAAAATTTACAAGTGGCTAAAATTTTGGTTAAGCCATTTTCTATCTTCTGATGTGAACAGACGGGTTACATAATCTATCCGACACCTCAAACATAATAATAATACCAAATATTCAATTAGCGTAATAGCGATCTCGTGATCGGAAAGGAGAAACGGTGTTATCCAGAATACAGCATAGGCCTTATGATGTTTGCTTATTTTAATAATCACGGTTATTAATTTTAACGGCATGCATTCGACGTGTATGACAGCAATGTGACGATGATTCAATGTCTGGAAGATCTGTAACTTGTTATTTTAACTTTGTAAAGTCTTTGAACCAAAGTAATAAAGACATTGTTGCGGACATTAAACAATACGATTACACAGAAGTAAATCGCGGGAAATGAACATGCAGTATTTATACAAATTGCAGTTAAACCTACACTGAATTAGTTTACAATAATTATATTTTTTAGATAATGTTAGACTGTGAGGTGACATTTAATAAGTTAGCTGGATTTTAAAGACTGTATAATTTTGTTTAATTTATAAGTGGATTATACTGTGAAGTCAGCATTCTTAGCCTGGGTATTTTATAAGCAGAAATCACAACAAGCATTTAACACGATGCTGAAATCAACAGCAACAACATGACACAAATTATGAAATTGTTGGGGGTGGGGAATTGATGGGTTACTGATGAGCTTTGTAATTGTTGCGACGGAGTGTCACGAAGCGTAGCTGAATGTGGGTGCTGTCGGGTTTCTTTCTGTAGTATGTGTATTAGTGATTAATATGTGGATTTTTTTTTATCACTTAACTCGAAAATGATTGATGTAAAGGTATTTGACGTCAAACATAGGATTGCTGTGGTATTAGAGCGGGACTCGTTGCCTACCGTTTGGTAGTCAGGAATTGCCAAAAAAAGACATAGGTTGGTCTCTGACTGTAATGAGAGCGTGTTTATGTCCAAATGTCCGTCTAGCTCTCTTACAGTCAGAGTACTCGGGCTACGTAACCGTGTACGATATCGTTAATAAAATATGTCCGTGAGGCTCACCGCATGTTCGGCAGGTGCAAATTGTTTGAAGGTTGTAGCGAGAGATATAGGAGGAACAACTGCCATAGACTTCCATTGCTCCGGTTCTTGTCCTGCGTGAATGGCGTCGGTAGCAAAGTGGGGGAACGTACTCTTGCTCTTTTCGGTGGCCATGCTGTGTTTCCAAATGGCCTTGACCTTTCTCAGAATGACCACGCAAATTTGCGAATTTGCAAATAAATAACTTCGCATTGAGCAGAATAAATCAAGTGTACTTATATATAAGTGATAACATTGAAAAGGCGTTTCTATATCTAGAAACAGTTAAACTAACAGTCAGTAACAATAAGTAGTCTAACTAAACCTTTTATAGAGAATGCTGAAAAACGTCTCTTGTAATCCTCGGTAGTATAGTGGTGAGTATCCCCGCCTGTCACGCGGGAGACCGGGGTTCAATTCCCCGCCGGGGAGGATATTTTTTTTTTTTCGTCTCTTTCTTCCACACTCTTTTCCTTTTCATCCAGCAAAATCCTAATTTTACAACGTAATTTATATCTTTGTTTTGTCATTCAGATTAAAATAAATGTTATTTAGGAACTCAAAACCATGCTTTAAATACTTCTTCAAAAGCTATAGTCCAGTTGAACTGCTTTCAATCAGATTGTTATATTATAACGGTAATTAAAATGTGTTGAGTGCGTCATTAAAATAACACTTAACTTCTTCCTTTTATGTATCATGCATCTATGATACTATACCCCGTCGGTAGGCCCATTGGGCTATTAGTAGCCCATGAAGTGGCAACAGCGGGTTTCCTCTCTCAATATCTGTGTGGTCCTAACCATATGTCTGACGCCATATAACCGTAAATACAATGTGTTGAGTGTGTCGTTAAATACAACATTTCTTTCTTTCTTTCTATGATACTATAATGACACACGTATCATGCATATAATGACACATATCATGCACATGTGGTACTATAATGACACATATCATGCACATGCGGTACTATAATGACACACCATTCATCTGTGGTACTACAATGATGCATTATGCATATGTGGTACTATAATGACACATCATCCATATTTGGTATTATAATGACACACCGGGCATCTGTGGTACTATAATGACACATATCATGCATATGTGGTACTATAATGACACACAAGGCATATGTGGTACTATAATGACACATCATGTATCTGTGGTTCTATAATGACACAAGGCATCTGTGGTACTATAATGACACATAAGGCATCTGTGGTACTATAATGGCACATCATGTATCTGTCGTACTATAATGACACATAAGGCATCTGTGGTACTATAATGACACATCGTGTATGTGTGGTACTATAATGACACAAGGCATCTGTGGTACTATAATGACACATCATGTATCTGTGGTACTATAATGACACGTCATGCATCTGTGGTACTACAATGATGCATTATGCATATGTGGTACTATAATGACACATCATCCATATGTGGTATTATAATGACACACCGGGCATCTGTGGTACTATAATGACACATATCATGCATATGTGGTACTATAATGACACACAAGGCATATGTGGTACTATAATGACACATCATGTATCTGTGGTTCTATAATGACACAAGGCATCTGTGGTACTATAATGACACACTGTGGTACTATAATGACACATCATGTATCTGTGGTACTATAATGACACAAGGCATCTGTGGTACTATAATGACACATAAGGCATCTGTGGTACTATAATGGCACATCATGTATCTGTCGTACTATAATGACACATAAGGCATCTGTGGTACTATAATGACACATCGTGTATGTGTGGTACTATAATGACACAAGGCATCTGTGGTACTATAATGACACATCATGTATCTGTCGTACTATATTAACACATCATGTATCTGTTGTACTATAATGGCACATAAGGCATCTGTGGTACTATAATGACACATCATGTATCTGTGGTACTATAATGACACGACATGCATCTGTGGTACTATAATGACACGTCATGCATCTGTTATAAAATAATGACACATCATAAATCTGTGGTACTGTAATGACGCATCATGCATCTGTGGTATCTAATGACTATGTGTCATCGAACATTCCTTCCTCCTGTTTTTGATGAAAAAGCTCGCAGTGGTCAGAACCTGGGCCAAGACATGCGTTCACTATTGTTGTGAATGTGCAGGTTAAAACCCCTGACATTGACATTGAAATTATATCCTATGTCCATAAAGGCATTAATGGGGGGGGGGGGGGGGGGGCCTTAATTGGATATAAGCTCAAAACTAACCTTAATAAAAGAACAGGTATTAGTGCCCTATATTGCCAGCTTGTGCAGCCTCAATTCTCTCTCTCTCTCTCTCTCTCTCTCTCTCTCTCTCTCTCTCTCTCTCTCTCTCTCTCTCTCTCTCTCTCTCTCTCTTTCTCTCTCTCTCTCTCTCTCATTATTTCTCTTTCTCACTACCTCTCTTTTTTCCTTCTCCGTCTCTCTCTCTCTCTCTCTCTCTCTCACACACACACACACACACACACACACACGTGCACACACACACACACACACACACGTGCACACGCACATACATACACTATAATGTGTCGCGATAATCTATGATAGTCACCAAAGAGCTGTATTTTAAAATTGTGGTTATAGTGTAGCTCGAGTCAGCTCTGGCCCTCCCATTTAATTATTTGTTGCAACAAATAATCAAAGGGGAGGGCTAGTAGTGACTCAAGCTAGTTGTGGTGGTGGTGGTGTGTGTGAGGGCTTTTAATTATGTATAGTGTGTGTGCAATATGTCTCAAACAGCAATACTTAATACAACATATTCGTAATCCTCGGTAGTATAGTGGTGAGTATCCCAGCCTGTCATGCGGGAGACCGGGGTTCAATGCCCTTCCGGGGAGTATTATGATTTTGTTTTTTCCTCTTTGTGAGTACGTAATTTATTTTTATTTTAAAATAATTTATCATAATATTATATTATGTGCTACTGAATCTGGATTTATTCTAAAAAAAAAAAAAAAAAAAAAACTTAATTTGTTTGTAATCTGTTAATACAATGTTCTGATATACTAGTATATCTCGATTTCGTTGAACTATTCTCGCTTTACTCGGTTGGTTATTAACTGTGTTGGGGCGGGACCTTGTCCAGTGGTAAAATTATCGCTTAATGCGCTGTCGGTTTAGGATCGATCCCCGTCGGTGATTGAGCTATTTCTTGTTCCAGCCAGTGCACCGCGACTGATATATGAACGGTTGTGGTATGTGCTACCATGTCTGTGGGGTGGTGCATATAAAATATCCCTTGCTATTAATGGAAAAATTAGCGGGTTTCCTCTCTCAGACTATATGTCAATAGTGCCAAATGTTTGACATCCAATAGCCGATGGTTAATAAATCAATGTGCATTAGTAATAGTGGTGTCAAAACAAACTAACTTTTTATCAGTTGTGATATTTATACTACTGAATAGCTTGTCATCGCTGATCATCACTTGATGTTTGCTTAACGCCCAGTAGCGGGTGTATTTTTCGTGCTGGGGAGGGGGATATAGCTCAGTGGTAAAGCGCTCACTTGCTCTGGCCTCATGCGAGGTCAAAATCATACAGCGAAGTCACTTCTCTCTCAAACTTCAGAGAGGGTGGAGTTTTTAACAGCAGGGAGACTTGAATTTTTAATCCAAAAAATAAAATACGCAAAAAGAAGTTATGTGCTATTGAATTTGGATTTATTCTAAAAAAAAAAAAAAAAAAATTAATTTGTATGTAATCTGTTAATACAATGTTCTGATATACTAGTATATCTCGATTTCGTCGAGCGATGCTCACTTTACTCGGTTGGTTATTAACTGTGTTGGGGCGGGACCTTGTCCAGTGGTAAAATTATCGCTTGATACGCTGTCGGTTTGGGATCGATCCCCGTTGGTAGACCCTTTGGGCTTTTTCTCGTAACAGACAGTGCACCACGACTGGTATATCAAAGGCGGTGGTATGTGCTATCCTTACTGTGGGCTAGTGCATATAAACGATCCCTTGCTAAAAATGCAGCGTGTTTCCTCTCTAAGACTATATAAAGAGTTTCATCGCATCATGTGTGGTGGTCCATTTAAAAGATATTTTGGTACATACAGTATATGTCAAAAATTACCAAATGTTTGACAGCCAATAGCCGATGATTAATAAATCAATGTGCTCTAGTGGTGTCGTTAAACAACACAAAAAAACTTTCTTTTTGTTCGTGCTGTGATGTTGTTAAACATATTTCATAGGGTAGTTACACTTGCGCGGTACATATATTTATAATTACTCTAGGGACGTAGCCCACTTAGTAAAGCGCTCGCTAGATGCGCGGTCGGTATGGGATCGATCCCCATTGGGCCATTTCTCGTTCCAGCCAGTGCACCTTGACTGGTATATTAAAGGCCGTTGCATGTGCTATCCTTACTGTGGGATGGTGCATATAAACGATCTCTTGCTAAAAATGCAGCGTGTTTCCTCTCTAAGACTATATGCCAAAATAACCAAATGTTTGACATCCAATAGACGATGATTAATAAATCAATGTGCTCTAGTAGTATCGTAAAACAAAATAAACTTTAATTTTTATGGTACTTTAATAACACCTCATGCATATGGGGCTCAGTGGTAAAGCGTTCGCCTGATACGTGGTCGGTCTAGGATCGATCCCCGTTGGTGGCTCAATGGGTTAGTTCTTTTATATGGGTATATCAACAAAGTAGTATGTGGGATGGTGCATATAAAAGATCACTAGCTACTAATGGGGAAAATGTGTCCGGTTTCCTCTCTAAAACTATGCTATATATATTGATAACAAAAGAGTAAAGGTTACTTTTGTGATAGTATAGAGCTCTATTAATTAGTAGGCCTATTAAGATATAATTCCTGGCGAATCCAGGAGAGGTGGTCTCAGCTAGGGGTCCCGTGACAGCCCTAACCCCGTCTGTTTCAAGTGTGTTTTGTTTTGTTTAACGACACCACTAGAGGACGTTGATTGATTAATTATCGGCAATTGGATGTCAAACATTAGGTAATTCTGACACGTAGTCATCAGAGGAAACCCGCTACATTTTTCCATTAGCAGCAAGGGGTATTTTATATGCACTTTCCCACAGACAGGAAAGCACATACCACGACCTATGACCAGTTATGGTACTCTGGATGGAACGAGAAAACCCCCCACCAAATACTAGTTGAATGGATCCAAAGAGGTGGTTTGATCCTGCGACGCAAGCACCTCAAGCGATCATTTGACCAACTGAGCTAAATCTGGCCCCTCCGTTGTTTCAGACGTCCTTTTATATGAATTTGGGGTTGTTTGTTTAATTTTTCACATTCACAATATATATATATATATATATATATATATATATATATATATATATATATATATATATATATATGTAAAGTGCCCTAAAAACGAGACTGGGCACTTTACATTTTATGTAAGCACAGAACCTGCCCCCCCCCCCCCCCCCCCCCCCGGCTAATTTTCCTTCGACAAAATCAAATTGAATTCTTACACACACATACACCCTTACAAAATTCTGGATTCTGGATCCCCCCTCCCCAAAAAATGTGGTCCTGGCATCACGTGGCCTCCCTCTCCCCACTTCGTTCCTTCTCGCATGCTGTGTTTTTATTATTCATGAATTATTGTGTCTTTTAACTGTAAGATAACACTGTGGTGAGTTTTAATAACAAAATAGTGTTGGTGGTAGAATACACACAAACTTCATTCCCTCAATATTTTCTTTAGACTTTTCCAACCAACGATCTGGTTCAGTCTAATTTCACACAGGGGTTGAGCGGGTTATTCTCATATTCTCGATGTAGGTCACAATTGTAACCCACATAATAGTATTAAGACCGATGTACCTTTGCTGCAAGGAGGTAAACCAAAAATGGTATGAAAATAGTACGTAGGTGTGCTAGTAAACTGTTGTACGATTTTAAAATAACTTGGTTAACAGATCATGATCATCACCATGTTATATTTTACTGTTAACCACAACAATAGTAGTGCTTGAGCTGTACTAGTAATGCATGTAGCTGTACTAGTAATGCATGTGTTAAAGTAGCGTAGGGCTAGTCAATGTTGGGTATGTATTTCTGTTTATTATTCATACCAAAGGGGGGGGGGGGGGGGGGGATTTAAGCAGAAAACTAGGGTTTTTTTTTTTTTTTTTTTTTTTTTTTTTTTTTAAGAATAGATAATCATTATTTAATATAACATGCCATTCTTCAATTTCCTTTAAATATATGGGCGGGACGTAGCTCTGTGGTAAAGCGTTTGCTTGATGTGCGGTGGGTCTGGGATCGATCCCCGTCGGTGGGCCCATTGGGCTATTTCTCTCTCCAGCCAGTGCACCAATAAAAACATTTCTTTCCTTCCTTTAAATATTGTAGGTCACAGTCAGTGCAAATTGTTTAACAAAGAAGGTATGTACAAAGGAAACTAAGCTAATGCAAGTTGGTGACAATGGCAATGATATTTGTGAGTTGCATGTAGACTGCTGACAACACCTGTTGATATAGGAAAATAGACATGGTGACGAATAAATTATATCATGAATATGTGCCAACGAATACAAAGATACATCATGCACACCTGTTTATGAATATACATAAAAGTGAACTAGGTTTGTTGAAAGAAATAAAATTGTTGATTTTGTTTGCAATGCTGATTACACGAGTGTATCTAATTCATGATCATATTCTTTTTAGGAAAAACATATTTAACATGTCCTCGAGAATTCAGTTTGTGTTGTGTTTTGGTCAACATGAATCAGAAATATATATTGTATACTAAACATATATATATGTGAATATGTATTTGTGTATTTGGTTCAGCTTGTGGCGAGTACAAATGCAACAAATATTTAAGTATACACTCCTAGAGAAAGTGCACTAGTTTAATTGTTTTTTCCCTACAAGCTGTGCATCTTAACAGCCTTAACGAGGCCACACACATGGACATATAGATCAGACTTTAAACTTTTAGACCTTTAGTGTTTTCCCTAGCTTGTTTTAGCATGGTGCAGCACCATGCCTCAATAGTCTAGCACCATCTTGCCTCAATCAGCGCCATGCTGCCCTGAGATTAACAAGCCTTTTTTAGTAATTAATTCTAAAATTGCCTTTATAAAACACCCAAAAAGGTATTATTAATTAATAAAATATGCCTTTTATATCTTTTGCCCCAAAAGTGTTTTGTCTACCATGCCTTGCCTAATTTCTAAGGAAATCACTAGACCTTCGTTCAAACTTTTATATTGAAATTACTTCTTCTGTTTTTTTAATATTATTAAATAGTCCGATCCTTTCTTCTTTCTCTTATTTATTTTTGGACTGTCCTTTTAAAATGCTTCAAAATTTTATTTGTTAAATTCTATTAACTTTTTCTCTAATTGATATTTTTTAAATTCTGCCCAGTTCCTACTCTACAACCCACCCCACCCCCCAGCCCCCTTCTGTTCCAATCACTGGCTAAATCAGAGATTATGCCCGGGAGAGACATGCTTGAACCTTAATTGGATATAGACACATTAATATGTTATCCAATCCAACCCATGTTTTTATTGTACTTTAGTGAAATACTGGATTAAGGCAAGACTTCAGTTTTAACACCTTGAGCAGTAATAAAATACCTCTTTGCTGCCTATCAGTAAGTATACGGTAGCTTATGTAGCCACAACAAGTTTTTTCTCTAGACCAAGTGATAACAGGAATATTAATTTTTGTTCCTATAAATAGGCTTTAGAACTGTTCCAGAATTATTTATGTAAAATGAAACCTGAATGCTCCTTACCCTAAACCTACCTTGGCTGTACCACTTTTGTGTGTGTGTGTGTGTGTTTGCGTGTGGGTTATATTTGTTGTATCTTACAAGTAATTTGAAAAGCGAGTCTGGCAACCATGATCCATACCACTATGTTTTACACTGTGCCACCCCTGCCCAGTTCAGCCATCTTTGTACTTATTAGTGCAATGAGATGGGGACTAGCATACACTTGGCTTATAAACCAGTTAGCTGATTTTTCTTTTTTTATGTCCTCAAAATAATAAAAAGTCAAATACTTATTTACTTCCCAGGCTAACATGACATGTAGGCTACAATGTACAGGTGGCTGGGTGTAGCTGTCATCTTGTGTCTAATTAGCATGTTGAAATGTCTGTGTATTACAAGGTGTGTCAGTTGTTTAACTCGCCAGATATCTGTAAAATCATCCATAAAAAACAGATAGGTCTGCTGTAAGCCAGTGCCCTCGCATTTTGTGAAACTTTAACTTATGCATTTTTAAAATGACTTTTTTAATAAAGAAAAAAGAAAAAGGAAAGAAACATATACTGATATCAAAAACAATTAACTTAGGCAGAGGGGTTTTTTCTTTTCTTTTTTTATGTTTTTTTTTTATAGGTTTTTTTTTTTTTTTTTTTTTTGGCTTTGTTTTTCTTTAAACTTGGGTCTGGTTACAGCAAAAACAGTGTTGTTTTTTTTTCAGTTTGATGTCCATGAAGGTCATTTCCATCTGCCTGTCTCAGATTTGTGAAGAGCGGTGATCAGCAGGTCAGTCTGCAGTAAGACAAGATGGGACAAGCTGCAGTGAGGTAGGTTCAGAGCTGTGCCATCACATTCCACAGGGTTTATTCACTTAAACAATAAGTGCATTTAGAATAGATTTTGTTTTAGAAAGCCCGATCAATTGTGTCAGATTTTAAGTTAATATTTATTTATTATTAATTTGGACATGTGCACAAAAATTATTTAAAGTCCATATTTCATTTAGGCCGTAATTATGTAAACTGACCCAGTAATAATTTCTGTCCCAGATCAGGTCCCTGGCTATCCAGAGGCAGGATCTGGGGCAGACGTACTCGAAACCTGCGTGGTATAAGACAAAAATATATGGCCTTCTATTACTTTTGAAAATTAACAGGCAAAACAAATATATCCTGCTAAAAAAAAATATGGCCCCCTGGAAATAACAGAGTACTGGGTGAGGCAAGGGTTTGGGAGAGTTTTAAAAATTAAGATGTCGGCTCTAAGTTCAGCCAGGGAACATTTCGCTAATGTTCGCGAACTATTTGATTGGTTCCCGACATTGTCATTTGGTTTACCGTGAAATGCATAAACCAGTCTGGCGGACATTTTTCTGCTCGGTCTGGCGGAACACAGTCTTGATTAAATTTTGTTTCTTAGAGCATTATGGAATCAAATTTTTGTGGTTTTTAGCAGGTGAATTTCTATTTCACCTACTAGGTTTAAAAATGGACTGCTTTTCTGCTTTTCACAGGCTACTATTTTGAGTCCTGAATCTAAATAAGTTTAAAGGCATAAAATGTTTCAATAATCTCAGTCATAATGAATGTTGTTTTTCTTGTGTTTTTTCTAGTAACGCCACTGCATGCACGGCTACAGAAATCTTGCCATTTGCTATTGTATACTTTAAAGGTGAGTAGCCTGATGGCTATTGTGTTGCTATGTTCACAATCAGTGGCAAAAAGTGGGGGTGGGCACACTTTTATATTTACACACTTTTAAACTATTATAAAGTTAGTATAAAGCAAAATATCTGAAAAGTGGGGGGGGGGGGGGGGGGGCAATTGTCAAATATTGCAGTTAAGTCTGTTTTGTAAATATGAATATCCTGACTCCACCCCAACTACCCAATATTAGTGTTTTTAAGCTCTATCTCCCACTTTAGGTGACATATCTGATTATTACTATTATTTAGTAAAATTATATTAACTTAAATTAAAGTAGGGCTAGTGAATATTTAATCGTGGCTAGTAAAAATTATAAAATCACTGATCCCATGGCTAGTGGATTTAAAAATAATTCTAGAAGCCCTGTACTCAACACATTGTAATTATGGTTATATAGTGTTAGACATATTGTTAAGGACCACAGATACTTAGAGAGAAAACCCCACAGACAGGATAGTACATACCACAGCCTTTGTTACACCAGTTTGGGGTGGAACGTAGCCCAGTGCTAAAGCACTCGCTTGATGCATGGTTGGTCTAGGATTGATCCCTGTAGGTGGGCCCATTGAGCTATTTCTCGTTCCAGCTAGTTCACCACAACTGGTATATCAAAGGCCGTGGTATGTGCTATCATGTCTGTTGGATGGTGCATGTAAAAGATCCTTTGCTACAAATGGGAAAATGTAGAGGGTTTCCTCTCTAAGACTATATGTTAGAATTACTAAATGTTTGACATCAATAGCCATTGATTAATACATCAGTGTGCTCTAGTGGTGTCGTTAAAATAAAATAAATGTTAACTTTAGTGCACCAATTGTGGAGCACTAGCCAGAACAAGCAATAGCCCAATGATCCCACTGACAGGGATCGATCCTAAACCAAGTGCTAGCACTTTACTACTGGGCTATGTCCCCTCCCCACCCCCTTCCCCTCCGTCTCCTGTGCTAATGAATATTTTATTTATTTTAGAGTTGACGATTGGTGAAATGATTGGTGTTGCTGTTTGCTGTGGTCTGACTCTTCTGATTGTGGCAATGTTTATTGAGAACGTCATCTTCCTTCTCAAGAACCTGACCTGCAAGCGCACACTCAACCTCTCTGTTTACCAGATTGGAATCCATCCAGTAGTTAATTTCTTATATTCTTGTGAAATGACTGACCCTAGTGGCTGTGTAACATAGTTTTGGCTATCACATCTTTAATTATCTCTTTTGCTGACAGCATTAATGTCTTCTTTGATTACCCTATCAGTAGTTGGACAGTTGTAGGTTACCTTAAGAGTTAAAGTCTTCTTTGATTACCCTATCAGTAGTTGGACAGTTGTAGGTTACCTTACGAGTTAAAGTCTTCTTTGATTACCCTATCAGTAGTTGGACAGTTGTAGGTTACCTTAAGAGTTAAAGTCTTCTTTGATTACCCTATCAGTAGTTGGACAGTTGTAGGTTACCTTAAGAGTTAACCTCTTCTTTGATTACCCTATCAGTAGTTGGACAGTTGTAGAGTTACCTTCTTTGATTACCCTATCAGAGTTAACGTCTTCTTTGATTACCCTATCAGTAGTTGGATAATTGTAGGTTACCTTAAGAGTTAACGTCTTCTTTGATTACCCTATCAGTAGTTGGACAATTGTAGGTTACCTTAAGAGTTAACGTCTTCTTTGATTACCCTATCAGTAGTTGGACAATTGTAGGTTACCTTAAGAGTTAACCTCTTCTTTGATTACCCTATCAGCAGTTGGACAATTGTAGGTTACCTTAAGAGTTAACGTCTTCTTTGATTACCCTATCAGTAGTTGGACAATTGTAGGTTACCTTAAGAGTTAACGTCTTCTTTGATTACCCTATCAGTAGTTGGACAATTGTAGGTTACCTTAAGAGTTAACCTCTTCTTTGATTACCCTATCAGTAGTTGGACAATTGTAGGTTACCTTAAGAGTTAACCTCTTCTTTGATTACCCTATCAGTAGTTGGACAATTGTAGGTTACCTTAAGAGTTAAAGTCTTCTTTGATTACCCTATCAGTAGTTGGACAATTGTAGGTTACCTTAAGAGTTAACCTCTTCTTTGATTACCCTATCAGTAGTTGGACAATTGTAGGTTACCTTAAGAGTTAACCTCTTCTTTGATTACCCTATCAGTAGTTGGACAATTGTAGGTTACCTTAAGAGTTAAAGTCTTCTTTGATTACCCTATCAGTAGTTGGACAATTGTAGGTTACCCTAAGAGTTAACCTCTTCTTTGATTACCCTATCAGTAGTTGGACAATTGTAGGTTACCCTAAGAGTTAACCTCTTCTTTGATTACCCTATCAGTAGTTGGACAATTGTAGGTTACCTTAAGAGTTAACCTCTTCTTTGATTACCCTATCAGTAGTTGGACAATTGTAGGTTACCTTAAGAGTTAACCTCTTCTTTGATTACCCTATCAGTAGTTGGACAATTGTAGGTTACCTTAAGAGTTAACCTCTTCTTTGATTACCCTATCAGTAGTTGGACAATTGTAGGTTACCTTAAGAGTTAACGTCTTCTTTGATTACCCTATCAGTAGTTGGACAATTGTAGGTTACCTTAAGAGTTAAAGTCTTCTTTGATTACCCTATCAGTAGTTGGACAATTGTAGGTTACCTTAAGAGTTAAAGTCTTCTTTGATTACCCTATCAGTAGTTGGACAATTGTAGGTTACCTTAAGAGTTAACCTCTTCTTTGATTACCCTATCAGTAGTTGGACAATTGTAGGTTACCTTAAGAGTTAACCTCTTCTTTGATTACCCTATCAGTAGTTGGACAATTGTAGGTTACCTTAAGAGTTAACGTCTTCTTTGATTACCCTATCAGTAGTTGGACAATTGTAGGTTACCTTAAGAGTTAACGTCTTCTTTGATTACCCTATCAGTAGTTGGACAATTGTAGGTTACTGTAAGAGTTAACGTCTTCTTTATTTAACCACACCACTAGAGCACATTGATGAATTAATCATCACCTGTTGGATGCCAAATATTTGGCAATTCTGACATTGTTTTTAATGGAATCTTCTAAATTTTTCCATTGGCTGCAAGGAAAGTTTTATATTCATTTGCCCCCACAGACAGGACAGCACATACCACAGACTTTGATATACCAGTTGTTGTCTTTTTTTTTAGATATCACTGATTATTATGTTTCATGATATTATTATTTGAGTATTGTTTTAAGTGTGACTCAATGTTCTTACACTTCAGATATTTGCTTCCTTAAGTGTGACTCAATGTTCTTACACTTCAGATATTTGCTTCCTTAAGTGTGACTCAATGTTCTTACACTTTAGATATTTGGTTCCTTATGTGTGACTCAATGTTCTTATACTTCAGATATTTGCTTCCTTAAGTGTGACTCAATGTTCTTACACTTTAGATATTTGTTTTTTTAAGTGTGACTCAATGTTCTTACACTTCAGATATTTGCTTCCTTGGCCCTGTTGGCAGTTGTTGTGCCTCGGTCATCCTTGCTGTGTGATCTCGTAGGTTCAGTGTAAGTATTCTACCTATACCAGGGGCATAGTATGGTCTGGACCTCGGGTTTGAATATGAATCTAGCGAACCCTTTTAACCACATTTTCCTTTGAGATCTAAAGGAATAGCCTAATATTGCACTGTAAAAAAACCCAGTTTTAGCCTCAGTGGGGGAGGTTCATCCAAGCCCCCCAAATCCCTCCCAGCCCACAGTACACAATATTTATTACCCTCATTTCAGCAGGAGAAACTGATCAATAGGCCTCTGTGATATATTTATTACCCTCATTTCAGCAGGTGAAACTGATCAATAGGCCTCTGTGATATATTTATTACCCTCATTTCAGCAGGAGAAACTGATCAATAGGCCTCTGTGATATATTTATTACCCTCATTTCAGCAGGAGAAACTGATCAATAGGCCTCTGTGATATATTTACTACCCTCATTTCAGCAGGTGAAACTGATCAATAGGCCTCTGTGATATATTTACTACCCTCATTTCAGCAGGTGAAACTGATCAATAGGCCTCTGTGATATATTTACTACCCTCATTTCAGCAGGTGAAACTGATCAATAGGCCTCTGTGATATATTTCAGCAGGTGAAACTGATCAATAGGCCTCTGTGATATATTTATTACCCTCATTTCAGCAGGTGAAACTGATCAATAGGCCTCTGTGATATATTTCAGCAGGTGAAACTGATCAATAGGCCTCTGTGATATATTTCAGCAGGTGAAACTGATCAATAGGCCTCTGTGATATATTTCAGCAGGTGAAACTGATCAATAGGCCTCTGTGATATATTTCAGCAGGTGAAACTGATCAATAGGCCTCTGTGATATATTTCAGCAGGTGAAACTGATCAGTAGGCCTCTGTGATATATTTCAGCAGGTGAAACTGATCAGTAGGCCTCTGTGATATATTTAAGGTGTGGGATGTAGCCCATTGGTAAAGTACTGCGCGTGATGCGCTGTCAATCTGGGTCATTGGTGGGCACATTGGGCTATTTTTCGCTCCATGGGATGGTGCATATAAAAGATTCCTTGCTACTAATGGAAAATTGTAGTGGGTTTCCTTTCTAAGTCTATGTCAAAATTATAAAAATTTTGTCATCCAATAGCCAGTGACTAATAAATCAATGCGTTCTAGTGGTGTTGTTAAACAAAAAAAACTTTAACTTAAACTATGATATATTTGGTTCATTCATTATTACACAAATCATCAGGATGTTTTCAAATTACAGTTTTTGGTTTTTCAACTCTTACCAGTGTTCACAGGTATCCCCAAATACTAACGTCAGATATGTTATAGTAACGTTATATAATAAAGAGAATTTGTATAGTATTAGGGTTTTCTGTTTGGGACACCTGTGCTGGTGTCTACCTCTTGTGTAGTCATTGCCAAAATGTTGTGGCCACTTCATTTTGGGCATTTATAAGAAGCCTTTGCACTGACGTAGCCATGGAGACCATGCCCTCCACCCAATCGCATCTCTTTTTTTCTCCCCCACCATCTTTTATGTTTGCTTGTCATCCCATAACAGGACTCATGGACAGTGTGGTTGGGCCCACCCCATTATGAAATCCTGGTCCACCTACCTCGTTATGAAATGCTGGTCCACCCACCCCATTATGAAATCCTGGTCCATCCACCCCATTATGAAATACTGGTCCACCCACCCCATTATGAAATCCTGGTCCACCCACCCCGTTATGAAATCCTGGCTATGAAAATTAGCTTTTAGAACATCCTAGTACTACTTCTTCCCACTATCAGTGGTCATTAATAATTGTTATGATTTCTTATCAAAAAATATAATATTCTTAGTTCCTAACAACTTAACTTGTGTCCATTATCATGGGTTGACACTAGGGTCTGCCACTTTAAATGATGGTTTTGTTATTTCAGTTACTTGTCACTCTGTATTAATGTCTTTCTGAGGCTGACTTTAAATGATGGTTTTGTTATTTCAGTTACTTGTCACTCTGTATTAATGTCTTTCTGAGGCTGACTTTAAAAGATGGTTTTGTTATTTCAGTTACTTGTAACTGTGTATTAATGTCTTTCTGAGGCTGACTTTAAATGATGGTTTTGTTGTTTCAGTTACTTGTCACTCTGTATTAATATCTTTCTCAGGCTGACTTTAAATGATGGTTTTGTTATTTCAGTTACTTGTCACTGTATTAATGTCTTTCTGAGGCTGACTTTAAATGATGGTTTTCTTATTTCAGTTACTTGTCACTCTGTATTAATGTCTTTCTGAGGCTGATTTTAAATGATGGTTTTATTTCAGTTACTTGTCACTCTGTATTAATGTCTTTCTAAGGCTGACTTTAAATGATGTGGTTTTGTTATTTCAGTTACTTGTCACTGTATTAATGTCTTTCTGAGGCTGACTTTAAATGATGGTTTTCTTATTTCAGTTACGTGTCACTCTATATTAATGTCTTTCTCAGGCTGACTTTAAATGATGGTTTTGTTATTTCAGTTACTTGTCACTGTATTAATGTCTTTCTGAGACTGACTTTAAATTATGGTTTTCTTATTTCAGTTACTTGTCACTGTATTAATGTCTTTCTGAGGCTGACTTTAAATGATGGTTTTCTTATTTCAGTTACTTGTCACTGTATTAATGTCTTTCTGAGGCTGACTTTAAATGATGGTTTTCTTATTTCAGTTACTTGTCACTGTATTAATGTCTTTCTCAGGCTGACTTTAAATGATGGTTTTCTTATTTCAGTTACTTGTCACTGTATTAATGTCTTTCTGAGGCTGACTTTAAATGATGGTTTTCTTATTTCAGTTACTTGTCACTCTGTATTAATATCTTTCTAAGGCTGACTTTAAATGATGTGGTTTTGTTATTTCAGTTACTTGTCACTGTATTAATGTCTTTCTGAGGCTGACTTTAAATGATGGTTTTCTTATTTCAGTTACTTGTCACTGTATTAATGTCTTTCTGAGGCTGACTTTAAATGATGTGGTTTTCTTATTTCAGTTACTTGTCACTGTATTAATGTCTTTCTGAGGCTGACTTTAAATGATGGTTTTCTTATTTCAGTTACTTGTCACTCTGTATTAATATCTTTCTAAGGCTGACTTTAAATGATGTGGTTTTGTTATTTCAGTTACTTGTCACTGTATTAATGTCTTTCTGAGGCTGACTTTAAATGATGGTTTTCTTATTTCAGTTACTTGTCACTCTGTATTAATGTCTTTCTCAGGCTGACTTTAAATGATGGTTTTCTTATTTCAGTTACTTGTCACTGTATTAATGTCTTTCTGAGGCTGACTTTAAATGATGGTTTTCTTATTTCAGTTACTTGTCACTCTGTATTAATGTCTTTCTGAGGCTGATCGTCACCTACCACGGTGGCTCAGAGCGGATGTTGGCACGGATGTCGCAAGATAAAATACCACTGAGAAGTCCACCATTAGCTTGCTGCTGCTGCTGCTGTCCAACTATTACCATCACTAGGTAATAATTCCCACTATTTCTGTCACTAGGTAATAATTCCCACTATTTCTGTCACTAGATAATAATTCCCACTATTTCTGTCATTAGGTAATAATTCCCACTATTTCTGTCACTAGGTAATAATTCCCAGGATTTCTGTCACTAGGTAATAATTCCGACTATTTCTGTCACTAGGTAATAATTCCCACTATTTCTGTCATTAGGTAATAATTCCCACTATTTCTGTCATTAGGTAATAATTCCCACTATTTCTGTCACTTGGTAATAATTCCCACTATTTCAGTCACTAGGTAATAATTATCACTATTTCTGTCACTTGGTAATAATTCCCACTATTTCTGTCACCTGGTAATAATTCCCACTATTTCTGTCACTAGGTAATAATTCCAACTATTTCTGTCATTAGGTAATAATTAGTTCCCACTATTTCTCTCACTAGGTAGTAATTTCCATTATTTCTATCACTAGGGAATAATTCTCACTATTTTTGTCGCTAAGAGTAATATTGTATATACCATTCGGTATCAGTATCATGTTAATACCAATTTACCATACCGAGCAAATTTCTAAATGTTATCCACCATTTAGTAAAGCACCAACAGTATATCTGACAAATGCAAAATAGCTGAAAAGAAGAGAGAGATGAGTGCCTTGTGTATGCAATCAATCTAATTAAAATTAGCTCCACTGGTTAATTACCTGTGGATCTAACAGCACCCCGTTGGACCTCATGTCCAGTTGACCTTTCATTCGACCAATCAAAACCTTACTTGCAAAATTATTCCAGTGATTTGAAAACATTCTGGATTATGCCGAGGGTATACAAAATGATTCGGGTGAATTATGAAGTATGCCGGAAATTAATTTCAATATAAAATTTTATATAAAATTTGTTTCAATATGAAAAAAAAACCTGTGATGGTATAGCCATAAAATCTGTTTATACTAGTATACAATACAGAGTTTATTACTGCACTTTTCCCCCTATTTTTAATGTTGAAATAGACCAACAAGTTCGCCTATTGCATAAATAGTCTCGCCCGATATTTTTAGAATTTTTATGTTCCCGAATAATACTATAAAAGGCAAAGTGTAATTGGTCGATATTTAAATTGTTATTTATAGATGAAATGTCACCTGGACATGGGAGTCCACACAATGCTGGTAGACCAGTAGAGCTAATTTTAATCAGATTGGTATGAAATTTAATTTTATCTAGATGAGATTAGTGGGTGAGCCTTAACTCAGTCATGCATTTACTGAAAATACTGCTCGATATCAGTATTGTATAAATACCAAATACCATACTGATACTGAGGTAAATCACCCCAAAAATACCGATACCAATACTGAACCTGAAATTTCAATACCATCCAGCTCTAATAATAATTCACATTTATGTTTACCTTTTTTTTTCCGCTACAAAGTCATGGATTGTCTAAACTAACATAATACTGGCATTCATGCTTCCATATAGATAATCTATTATATTTTTTTAAAGTAAAGAATGTCAACAATAAAAAATTGTCAAAAGAGAATTCATTAACTCCTACCCAAAATGTATGATGACATATAAGGAATTGGGAGGGTACTTATAAAACCTATTCAGAATTGTACTGTTGCGAATATGATAAAACAATGGACAATCAGGTTACCGTACTTGCTCAAGTAATACTCTGTGTATATATTTCAGACGGAACTTCAATCGAATCAGGGTGATGGTGGTACAGGTTACGTTTGTGCGGCCAGTTGTTATGTTTATTGCTGCAGCTTTGTGGACTGATGGCCGATACACAAAAGGAGGAGTAAGTAGCAAAACCCCACATTTTACATACGCATGTTAAAAAACACTTTTTGTCTTCTTGAATATATTTGACTGAGGTCAAAAATGAAACATTTGCAGGTGTCAAATAGACAATAACACCCGCAAATCTAAAACCTCCATATGGTTACATGTATCTCAATTATAAACTCAATCGTTTTTCTATGGAACCAACTATATATTTGGTATTTCTTGAACAAAATACCTGGCTACAATCTAACTGTAGACCCTTGTATCGTCAACTTCGCCTGTTATTTTCATTTGATCCTGGAAAAAGAATGTAATTAACCAATCACAATACAGAACACACTCGCCATCAGTTTACAATGTGCAATAACCATGTATACCACAAGTAAGTTTATGCAGTAACTGACTTGTACCATCCCCTAAATGATGTTTGCATATAACACAAGTTTGGTTCAATGAAAGTTGGGGTTTAAAATGTGTATAATGATACAGATTTATTGCACACTTTTGTCAATGGGTGGAAAGGTGTTGTGCAGGCTCGTAGCATGGTGTACATTATTGGGGGGGGGGGGGCAATTGAATGAGCACTGAAGGCGCGAGGTATTAAATTCATGTGTAACATAATCCCCTTTTAGGAACACTGTTATATATAATGGAGTATATATCAGCTGGACTAAACAAAACAACTTTGGATGGGTATTTATTTGATTTAGATCTTACAAATCTTTAAAAACAACTACTACAACAAAACACCATAAACATATTCTCCAAATCTAATCACCACCCTAACTTTTGAACTGTCATGATTAGGCCTACTTTTTGAGACAATGGGTTTTTTTTTCTTCAGCAAGTCGATAAAGATCAAATAAATAACCATATAATGGATCATGTTTTACTTTTATTCACATCTGTAGTAAAGTAAACATATTTGGTTTCTGATTTATGTTTTTTAATTAACACAGCAGCAAATAAATTTTTAAAAACTCAAAGAGATAAAATGTGCAGTTGGTAACAAAGTTGACATGGTAATGGAAACATTGACTCCAGTGTTTTCACAATGGATACCTTGACCCCTAAGTGTTTTCACAATGTGGTTATAAATCATTGACGCATGACCTTTTGATCTGTAAGTGATATGTGTTTAACAAAGTATTTCATTAAAAGGAACATACAAAATGAGCCTCAACTCTTAACATTAGTATAATGTTTCTGAGGCAATAAAATAAACATTAATGGGAAAAAAACCAGAAGACAAAACCCCCATACAAAATGAATACAAATAAGTATAGGACTTTGTATATTTTGTAAACTTTCAAATTGAACTGATCTTCCAGTTTCTATGTGGAGTTGGTAGAGCACTCACATGAGGTGCTTGGGCCAAAGGATCTAATCCCTTCAGTGGTCTCATTCAGAGGTTTTTCCTGTCCCAACCAATACCCCGTGATTGGTATATTAAAGGTCATGGTATGTACTGTCCTGTCTGTGGGATAGAGAATATAAAAGATCTCTTGCTGATAATGGAAAAATGTAGCGGGTTTCCACTAAAGAGTACTACATGTCAGAATTATCAGAAGTTTGAGATCCAGTAGTCAGTAGCTAATGGTTACCCTCAGGTTTTTAAACATAATTATAAAACTTTGATTTTTAACTTAATCCTATTCATATACTTATATTTGTTTGACACCCAATTTAGCAGATATGAATTTTTGTGCTGGGGTTTCTTTAAACATTAATTCATTCGTTCGGTTGTTCATTCATTCATTCATTCATCCATCCATCCATTCATTCATTCATTCATCCATCCATTCATCCATCCATTCATCCATCCATCCATCCATCCATTCATTCATTTATTCATTCCAATAGCTAATGATTACATTTTTAAATGACTGATATATGTTATTTTCTGAACATCTTTGATTAGACAAATCACACAACATGGGTTTTTTGTGCTTAGTTTTCCGGAGCCGGTGCTGCATCATACATCAATGTAATAAGTTCGGTATCCACCCTGACAGCGATGTACGGTCTGATCCTGGTGTACCGCGCGTCGCGGAAACACCTAGCGAACTTCCACCTGATGCCGAAGTTTATCAACCTACAGCTCGTGCTCATGTTCAGCAGTCTCCAGCAGCTCATCTTCACCACACTGCAGAAATACAACCTGCCAAGCTGTAGGGGACACCTTTCCACGCCGGCCCTCGGAAACGGTAAGGGCAGTTCCAGAATTGGTCACATAGTGTGTGTGTGTGGGGGGGGGGGGGGGGGGAGGAGAGGGAGGCACTGTAATGATTGTTTTATGCCTGGTGGGTAGGGCTACTGCAGAAATACAACCTGCCAAGCTGTCGAGGAAATCTGTCCACGTCAGCTCTAGGAAATGGTAAGGGCAGTTCTAGAATTGGTGATATCATATATAGGGGAGGTGGGAGGCACTGTAATGATTGTTTATGCCTGGTGGATAGGGCCACTGCAGAAATACAGTCTGTAAAGCTGTCGAGGAAATCTCTCCAACCCGGCCCTTGGAAACAGAAAGGCCAGTTCTGTAATTTATCACATGGGTGGGTGGGAGTGAGGCACTGTAATGATTGTTTTATGCTTGGTGGGTAGGACTACTGCAGAAATACAACCTGCCAAGCTGTCGAGGAAATCTCTCCAACCCGGCCCTTGGAAACAGAAAGGGCATTTCTGAAATTGATCACATGGGTGGGTGGGAGTGAGGCACCGTAATGATTGTTTTATGCTTGGAGGGTAGGGCTGCTGCAGAAATACAACCTGCCAAGCTGTCGAGGAAATCTCTCCGTGTCAGCTGTAGGAAATGGTAAGGGCAGTTCTAGAATTGGTCACATGGGGCACGTGGGAGGCACTGTAATTATTCTACTATGCATTTTTGGAAAAGTGCTAAACATTTTTTGGTTTAGGTTGAGTAGGCTGGATTTAAAAATATATATATTTACTACATTTACCCCAAAGGTCATGTATGACATTGTACTTATCATCTACATAATACTACTACTACTACTAATACATCAAACAACAAATCAGGGTTGGCCCTTTTGAGGTACCATAGAGATGGGTTCCCAAAATCGTGCAAATTTTTTTAATGCACTTTTAGTTTAAATATCATTTTAAACAGCCCTAATAAAAAACATAGAGACAGCATAATGTATACAGGGCTTACACAGTGTATTTAAAAATGTGGGTGGGGGGTGCTGTCAGTTAATGGTCTGGGTTATGAAAATACATGTATTTCAAGGCCCAAAACTTTTGGGGGTGGGGGATCCTGGGTAAACTCCCATGAGAAAATTTTGAATTTTAAGCATTAAAATGCAACTTTTCTAGCCTTCTGACCAGAGTAACTGGTGAAAAGTGGGGGTGGGGCATGACCCCCTGTGGCCCCCCTGCTCCGCAGTCATGACTTATTTATAATTGCAGTACATATTTATAATTGCATGATAAATATTATTAGTTGTATTTGGCAATGGAATCTGAAAAAACCATCTATAATGAAACAAATATGTCATTATTACATAGTTTTACAAAATGGAACAAATACTTCATTATTACTTTGTTATAGGCACTTAGAAAAAACATTTGCTTATTTCATTGTATTAATGAAACATCAATGTTATTACTACACTGTATTAATAAGTAACGATTCCTCGCATCTACCATACTGTTCACATTAACAGTGATTATTTGTTTTCAGCTATGAACCACATGATATTAATTGGAGAAATGTTTCTCTTGGCCATTTTGGCTCGCTGTTACTACCGACGACGGGAGGGAGAACCAATAACCATCGCAGAGATAGGTAGTGACGGTGACAACGATAGAAACAAACTGAAGCAGAATGGTAACAGCCCAGAACTGACAGCGATTGATGGAGTGTACAGGAAACTTGACACAGAGGAGCCTGTTGTTCATACAATTGCTCAGTAGCTTCACAATGAAAAAAAAAAAAAAAAAAAAAAAAATACATTGATGGAAACTTTCCAAAATTCAGCTATCCAATTTTTGCATCATATATATTTACATCCTAAGCATATGGTATTGCACTTTACCTTGGAGTTCAGAAGGCATTTAGTCTGACTTTTTTTTAAGTTCTCCAATTTTCACATAAGTACTGTATGTAAACTAAAATTCAGGGCCGTACTCTGATCAAAATCCTAGTTGGGGCACTACTTTTTATAAACAAATGAAACACTATACAAATTAAACCCTGAGATGTGTGTGCTATTTTCTAAAGTCAAAAAAAAAAGTTTATGGTTATAAAGTAAAGTAAAGTTTGTTTTATTTAACGACGCTGCTAGAGCACATTGATTTTTTATCTTATCATCGGTTATTGGACGTCAAACATATGGTCATTCTGACACTGTTTTTAGAGGAAACCCGCTGTCGCCACATAGGCTACTCTTTTTATGACAGGCAGCAAGGGATCTTTTATTTACGCTTCCCACAGGCAGGATAGCACAAACCATGGCCTTTGTTGAACCAGTTATGGATCACTGGTCGGTGCAAGTGGTTTACACCTACCCACTGAGCCTTGCGGAGCACTCACTCAGGGTTTGGAGTCGGTATCTCGATTAAAAATCCCATGCCTTGACTGGGATCCGAACTGTTTATGGTTATATGGCGTCAGACATATGGTTAAGGACCACATAGATATACAGAGAGGAAACCCGCTGTCGCCACTTCATGGGCTACTCGTTTTCGATTAGCAGCAAGGGATCTTTTATATGTACCATCCCACAGACAGGATAGTACATACCACGGCCTTTGTTACACCAAATGGGGCCACCGACAGGGATCGATCCCAAACAACCATGCATCAAACAAGCACTTTACCACTGGGCTACATCCCGCTCCAGGATTTAGAAAGTTCTGCCCTAAAAAAGATCAGTTTGTGGTCTGAAAAGTCCTGACTTCCCTTGTGTGCTTGTGATATAATTTAATTTAATTCATCGCTTGTTAAAATAAAATAAAATTTAGATCCCTATCATTTTTTATGAACACAAAGATTCTGTGATGTATTCAGGCTTTAAACTTGTTTAGTTATCGACAGAATATAGGCCTAATTGTAAAACTTTTCTAACTTTTAATTCAGATGACAAGATTAAAAGATAAATGTTCATGTTGTGCACAAAAGCACTGTGTAAAATCATGCATGCTGGCTTCTTGTTAACTTTTGTTATTATTATACATGGATTTATGTGCCTTATCAATAGTTTGTTCTTTAAAGACAGGTTGTTATTTCCCCCCATGTTCATCAGGGTGCTGGTTTTCTGGAATTTGAATGTCTTTTATTTGGGATTTTTATTTTTATTAATGTTTTCCATTTGTATTAAAAGTATTAGTTTGGGATTTAGTATTGTTGTACAATTTTGTAAAATTTTTATTATAGAATGTTACAATCATCAGTATGATAAGTCCAAGTTGTACCCTATATATCTGTTGTACATGTATTTAGACCTGTAGAACTAGAAACCAGGAGAGCCAGAGGGTCTGAATTCCCCCACTCGATGACAGTGAAATTTACCTTCTGCCATTGAAAAAAATACATTTTTTGTTGGGGAGCATGTGTTCTGTACACCACTGAATAGCTGTGCCCTATCCCTTCATATGTTATTCCCACAGACCCCAGGTGTAATAAATAAAATAAAAGTATTTTAAAACTCAGTATTTATACAAGGAACGTTAAAATTTGAATTTAGCCTTAAATACAGTGAAAAAAACAACAACATTGTATACCGTAACTATACTGCCTAGAGTGAGTGCCTTTAATAGTAAATAAAATATCAAATATATATATATATATATATGTACACTATATCTTATTTTTAGATTGTATATATGATATGTCTTACTTATAATATATTTAATACACTTACATATCTGTTATTCTATGTATTACATAGTTTTTACTTGTTTAAATATATATGTATTACACTATTTGTAGAATAATGTTTTTTTGTAAGCTACTGCTCAATTTTTATCTGTCATGTCTTGGGCTATTAAGATTTTTTTTTTAAATATTTTCTTATAAAACAGCAGTGTATGTTATAATTTTATGTGTTTGTTTTTCATTGTACAAATGTAATACATAATTTTTGTTTGTGCCTTTTACATGATTTTTTTTTTAACTTCTACCATATTATAAAATTTAAAAAATTGTGTTCGCAGAAGTTTTGAAAAATGTTCATTCTCTTCTTGAGTTGAAATTTCAAACTTAGATATACATAATACGATTATTTTTATATATAATATATTGATATGCAGTGTGGGTGTTTTATTTCAAATGAGAAATAATGATTCAGGTATGTTTTATGTTTTAGCATTACAGATGGGTTTATATTGTTCTTCATTTTATATTTTATTTTAGTTACGAATATCTGCAAAATGTACCAGTTGCTAACAAGAAATGTTTTGTTAATAAGCACACATCGAGTACAGAAGCTATGAGATGGTTAACTGAGTACAGAAGCTATGAGATGGTTAGCAAAGCTATGCAAAATGTTTTAGTGGCTTGAGGCGATTCAATTCATTTCAGTTAAATTTATTGCACAATACCAAACAACTTGGTGTTAGAAAACAGAGATAAGAATTATGAATATACAGTCCATACGAAGACACAAAATTTGTATTCCTATTTATAGAAATAAAATATCTATATTATAAAACTACTCATATACCAGGAAATGTTTTGAAGTACAGAGTACAAGTCCTAACATGGTATATTGTGGAAGCTGTTAGAGACTTAAATTTGAGGTATTTTATATAAAAATTAATGTTGATGACAGGTCATTTTCAGTGCCAGATTAACAAAGGTATAAGATGTAGCAAATGCTAAGGACCCACACTTTTAGGGGCCATACAGATCGACATATTATTGTTTTTACTAGGGTACATGTATTTTATGGTTATTAGGCCTACTGGCTGCAATTAGATGTACATTTAATTTTGTCACTATGTAAGCCTATGGTAGGATGGGGATTCATTTAATTTTGTCACTATGTAAACCTATGGTAGTATGGGGATTCATTTAGGCTACTTTTGTCGCTATGTAAGCCTATGATAGTACAGGGATTAATTTAATTTTGTCACTATGTAAGCCTATGGTAGTATGGGGATTCATTTAATTTTGACACTATGTAAGTTTATGGTAGTATTGGGGATACATCTAATTTTGTCACTATGTAAACCTATGGTAGTATTGGGGATACATCTAATTTTGTCACTATGTAAGCCTATGGTAGTATTGGGGATTCATTTAGGCTACTTTTGTCGCTATGTAAGCCTATGGTAGTATGGAGATTCATTTAATTTTGTCACTATGTAAGCCTATGGTAGTATGGAGATTCATTTAATTTTGTCACTATGTAAGCCTATAGTAGTATGGAGATTCATGGTAGCTTATGGTAGTAGGTTGGTCTACCATTTTGCTCCATGCTCCATTGCTGCTTATTCCGGCACTGGACATTCTGGTTAAGTACATGTGCCATATTGTAAAATCTTTCAGACTGTATTATATAGAAGATTTATTCATATACATGTATGAAATGTGTTAAATAGTTTTAAAAGTTTAGTAAGTTGTTGTTGTTAGATTTTATTATATATTTAATAATCAGATATATTGGCAGGTTTTAGCCCCATTGTTGTTGAAGTAACCATTAGTGTATGACACCCATTCCAAATGAGACTTTTAAAATGTTCTATATTTATACTTTGCATTTAAATGTTACTCTTGCAGATACTAAATCAAAGTAATATCACAATGTTCAGGGTATGTTTGTATTCCTTGTGGATCTGCTGTTTTTAATGTGCATTTTTCATCTTAATATAATTGTTTTTAATACATGTACATGGCTATACTATACTGTGTTTTGATTCTTATTGTATCGATACCCCCACTTATTTTAGGCTTTAGGTATGGCCCTACAGAACATATATATATATCTATACTATATCTATACTATATATATATATATATATATATATATATATATATATATATATATATATATCTATCTATATATATCTATCTATATATCTATATATATATATATATATATATATATATATATATATTGGGAGTGATAATTTAGGAGAATGTTTTCGGCAGCCTACAAGTAAATCCTTTTTCCATGCATTGTGAGTATTAAAACAAATTGTCCACCATGTTACATTTCTGGACACTCCTCTGCTCTGAAAAATAATGATGTAGTGTTATCCGTGAGATTATATCTGAGGCAAGCTCTCATAACCATTTTATTTCGCTCAATATGGCATTAAGTTATTCTCAGTTAATTCTATGGTCTTCTTTGTTAATCATAGATCTTTTATATTTGTATGTTATAAATTAAGTTTACTTTGTTTGTTTATTATTGATAGTTCCATACATTATTCAGGCACAGCAGAGCAAGGGGTCTTGGGGGGGGGGGGGGGGGGGGGGGGATTAGCCTCACACAATAATTCTGAATCCAAACTATTATTTGTTGTAGATCTTAAGGCAGAGATAAATTTTAGTTGTAGAATGCAGAAAATTGCATTTCAGTACATCTAGTTTTCAAAATTTTACAGGGGGCATAACCCCAAATCCCCTAGAAATTTTGCTTAGCATCCTCAATCTCAGTCAGCCTCCATAACGTCTACTTGCTTCCGCTGTGCCTGTTATTAATATGTTATTATGGCGATATGATGCATTTTCCATTCAGTATACTAAATCAGTCTGTGTATGACTGTAATATTCTTAATATATGTTGGTCGTGAGATATTGTGACAGTTTAGAAAGTTTTCAATTCATATTTTTAATTATAAAATGTTATATATTTAAATTATTAAAATAGGGATATCGAATGTTAAAGCTGATTGTTATGAGATTGGAATAGCATATACATATACATGTACTGTGAAATCACTTTTATTCTTGGTGGTACAGCTAACGAATTTAAGAATACAATGAAAATATAATACATGTATTCATGTAATACGAATTAATGATGCACATCGAAATATGTTTTTAACAAAACCATGAAATTTAAGACCACGAAAATAAAGGATTTCACAGTAATAATTACTTTTTATTGAAAGATAAAGTTAACGTTTGTTTTGTTTAATGACATCACTAGAGCATATTGATTTATTAATCATCGGCTATCAAAAATTAGGTATTTTTTATACTTTTTATTGAATGTTTATTTTTCAATAAATATACACAACTAATAAAATGAGAACATCGAAAATTGCTGTTTGAAATAATAAAAATACTTTTATACATGATATTGTGTATCTGTCATATCTGTATACATAATATACAGATATGCATTTAGGCCTACATATACATATTATGTATATACATATACATATACTGATGGAAAGAAATAAAGGATCACACAGATAGCAACAAAATCAATTGATATTGTCAGAAGTTGACTGGGAACATATAGGCAGCACATTCAACACTACAGACATTCAGTCCTACATTACAACTTGGTATGAAATACAGACATTACTACGCTAGTTGTGAATTAAATTTGGTCTACAATTTGACGTGATCCCATATTTCTTTCCATCAGTATATACAAATACATAGCCTATACATATACATATACATATACATATACATATACATTATATACATTATACATATAATTTTTATATTGGATGTATTATTTTAAAAATTAAAACTGAAACATGCACTTGTAAGCAGTAAAATCAGATGATTAAATTGCCTTTTACAAGATGAAATAAATATTTTGTATTTCCTAACTGCTATATATGGTTTTACAAATAATTTTCTGGGTATGTGTTTTATTTTTTAAAATAAAAACTTTTTTCAGTAAGTGTTTTCTTGCAGTATTTTAATTCTGTCAAACACTGTATATTGATACATATAGCTGTGCACATTACATTTGATGTTGTCTCACTGTACAGTTGATAGAATGCCATGTAGACACAATAAGTTTGTTTTGTTTAACGACACCACTAAAGCACATTGATTTATTATTCATTGACTATTGGATGTGAAACATTTGGTAATTTTGACTAATAGTCTTAAAGAGAAAACCCACTATATTTTTCCATGAGTTGAAAGGAACCTTTTATTTGTACCATCCCACAGACAGGCACATACCACAGCCTTTGATATACCACTGGATGGAACGAGAAACAGCCTAGTAGACCCACCAATGGGGATCGATGATAGACGACCATGCATCAAGTAAACGCTTTACCACTGGGCTACATCTCGCCCCTAACAGGTGTAACAAAGGCTGTGGTGTATACTATCCTGTCTGTGAGATAATGCATATAAACGATCCCTTTCTACTAACCGCCTGCTACCGATCCCGGTCGGACTGCTGGTGCTCCCTTGCACCTGCCAGTGCAGGCGGTCCCTCCTCCAAGCTCTGTCAAGCACTTGCGCCCACGACAGGCGTGCGCTACAACAGCTTGCTCTGAATGTGCACGTTAAACCCTATGACATGACATGACCTAATTAATTTGTAAAAGTAGCCCATGGAGTGGGGGCAGTGAGTTTTCTCTGTAATTATCTCTATGGTATTTAACCCTATGTCCAATGTCCACCGATGGGGTTCGATGATAGACGGCCGTGCATCAAATGAGTGTTTTGCTACTGGACTGCATCCCGCCGTATGTAGATACATACAGGTTATTGCTTATCTTGCCGATTGGCGGTCTGCCTTTTTATCTCAGGGGCGGGACGTAGCCCAGTGGTACAGCGCTCACTCAATGCGCGGTCGATGTGCGATCGATCCCCGTCAGTGTGCTATTTCTCGTTCTAGCCAGTGCACCATGACTGGTATATCAAAGGCCATGGTATGTACTATCCTGTCTGTGGGATGATGCATATAAAAGATCCCTTGCTGCTAATCAAAAAGAGTAGCCCAAGTGGTGACAGCGGGTTTCCTCTCTTAATATCTGCATGGTCCTTAACCATATGTCTGACGCCATATAACCGTAAATAAAATGTGTTGAGTGCGTTAAATAAAACATTTCTTTCTTTCTTTTTCCTTTTTATCTCGTTCATGGCCATGGGGAGACGATTATTATTTTAATAGAATTTTTCATTTTAAAATAATGTTTGTGCATATAACTACTTATGGTTCTAGCACGCTGTCCTGGGAACACATATTAGCTTTCTGGGCTATCTGTCCACAATCTAATTAGAATGATCTGTCCACGACGGAGGTTACTGGTTAATTATTAGTAAGAGAGAAGTTTGTGCGGTGGCCTTAGATCTTCCCAATAACCATAATTGATCTATTAAAATGCATTCTCTTTCTGTGGGTGGGAGCTGGTACCAGTCTTAAGACCTGTGACATGTTAAACGGTACTCTCTCCAGGGCATATATTTTGAAAGTATATAGTATAATTTTCATGTGACTATGCAACGTCATTTGTCTGCACCAAAACAAATTTGACAAATGAAAAAAATATGGGTAACTGAAGCTAGGTCCAAGTTCTCTCTCTAACTTTGAAAGGACAAATTTTTTTAACACGGGATATTTGATTTGTTTTTCTTTAAAAGATAAAAATATATGCAAAAAGCAATTATATATAACGTACAGTCCATCATATCATAAGCTTGTAATTCCTCAAAAATGTAAGTAATAGTTGACTGTTTTAAAACGGTCGCACAATCCTCCAGTTGTGTTATCCTTTTTATAAATGCATACAGATATGTCGAGTGTTTATGTGTCCAGAAATTATGAAAGTTTTCTTTCTAGTCCCCTTACTTCGTGCTTCTACAAAAAGAATAATTAACGTTAAAACCACAAAATGTACCAGGGCCCTGTTCCACGAAGCGATTTTAGTGCATAAGGTGATCTTAGGGCTAAGATCGCTTTGTGGGACGGGGCCCTGGGCTGGCGGAGGAAGGGGGTGAGGGTACTGTCAGAGCAATGTCGTGGGGATGGAAATTTGAGGCCTTGAGGAGCATAAATATGTTATGAGTATTCGTGACTATCGCCCCCCCCCCCCCCCCCCCCCCCCCCCCCACCGCCCCGGAAATTTTGAATTTGAAGTGTTTAAATACGGCATTTCTAGCCTTCTGAGAATAATGACAGGGAATATGTGCACGAGAGGGCCATTGCCTCTGACCCCCCCCCCCCACCCACCCATTCTTGTTTAAAGACAAGAAAGAATAAAAGGTCATCAAAAACAAATTAAATAGTTAATGTAAAAATCGTAACCCCCCCCACCCCCCTCACCCCCACCCCCCCCCCCCCCAAAAAAAACCCCCCAAACAAACAAAAAACCCAACTTACATATTACAAACTTTGCATATTTTAAAATAATAGTACTACTGCTCTATTAATTTCAAACATCAGGTAATTAATTATTGAAACGTGTGGTGGGTGGGTGGGAGTGAAGTGGTGCTGGAGGGGTGACATATATGGATGGAGACTCCGCAATACCATAAATGATGTTTCTTTTGCATTGGGCGCATGACATCATGACACAGTTTAACCAACGTCTCATAATGAATGCTCCGCCTCGTAATCTCAAATCTGGTCCACCGAGCTTTATCCTAAAATTTATCACCAGACTGATACAGATATAAATGTATGTGTGTGTAATTTATATATATTGTTATTAATTCGGCTAATCTGATAAGGCTATCCATTCATAGTTAGTAATAGCAGTTAACTCTTGGTAGGTGGGTTTGTTCAAATATCCAATAGTCAGCATATGCCGATGTGTTAAATATATTAACACTGTGTAAACATTGTGCCCAGTCATAAATCGCCTTATCAACTGATCTGAAGGCGAGACAATTCTCACGTGTAATGTTGTTTGTGAAATTTCACTGGACTTTTACGCAAAAGAATGAAAAAAAGGTTGGGGTTTTTTTTCAACGACACCTCAGCGCAGTTTTAAACTAAAGTTATTCGGTGTCTTACATACTCGTATTTTGACGGGGGAAATCTTGGTTCATCGAGTGCGACCGATCCTGCGACCCTTCGCACGCCTACAGCTGCACCCCGCACTTATATTCCATCGAAGTGCGAGTTGAAAAGAATCGTGTGAGAATCGAGATACACCAAGACAGGTAGTACATACAGGTTTAGTTGAGAATGTTTGCAGGATGTATTATGTTAAAGCTTGTTTTGTTTAACGTCACCACTAGAGCACATTGATTTATTAATCATAGGCTATTGGAAGTCAAATATTTGGTAATTTTGACATATTATAGTCTCAGAGAAAACCCGCTACATTTTTTTTTCAGGTAGCAATGGATCTTTTATATGCACCATCCCACAGACAGGATAGCACATACCACGGCATTTGATATACCAGTCGTGGTGCACGGGCTAGAACGAGAAATAGCGCAATGGGCCCACCGACGGGGGATGTACTATGTATGCCTGGTGAGTTCGACACATCTTTTCCATATGTACATAAGAAAATTAATACATGTATGTATTTAACAACACCTCGGCACATTTTAAAATTACGGCTAATTTGTGTCTAATACATGGTTATTTTGAGAGAGAGAGAGAGAGAGAGAGAGAGAGAGAGAGAGAGAGAGAGAGAGAGAGAGAGAGAGAGAGAGAGAGAGAGAGAGAGAGAGAGACAGACAGACAGACAGACAGACAGAGACATAGAGAGAGAGGGGGGGGTCTAGGTTTCTCCTACCGATATAGCAGCAAGGAATCGTTAATATGTATTTTTCCACAGGAAGGACAATACATACCACTGCATTTGATTTACCAGTCGTGAGGCATTTGTTGTGACGGATCGAGGGGTGGAACCCGAGGCCGTTCATCCAGGGCGATCGATCCTGCAGCTCCTTGCAGTTTTCGCACATCAGGCGAGCGTCATACTACAGAGTTACAGTAGGTTTTCAAAAATGGATCTATCCATGTAATAGCTCTATAACATTATTTTTTCTCTCTACTTTATATATTGGTTTGTCTTACAATCCTTACAGAACTTATTTGGAAGGGTATTTGTTAGGGTGCTTCCCCCTATAAATTTTGGCTACATCAGTGTCCTATTTTATTGTATATAGGCAGCGCTGAATATCAACTGACAAATGTACTAAAGGTATCCAAGAATGCCAGACAGACAGACGGACGGACAGATAATTTATTAACGTGTGTCAAGATATGTCTTTGGGGTCAACCAATCCATTTATCCAATAATAAGGTCTACTACTATATTACATAAACATATAATTATGAGCGTCACTTTATTTCATTTCAACTTAGTTTCGTGCTTACACCCAATTAAGGTTCAAGCACGCTGTCCTGGGCACACACCTCAGCTATCTGTCCAGGACAGTGGGTTAGTTGTTAGTTGGTTAGTGATTAGTGAGAGAGAAGAGGGTGTAGTGGCCTTACACCTAACCACTGAACCCTTAAGAATTTGCTCTGTGTGGGAGCCGGTACCGGGCTGCGAACCCTGTACCTACCAGCATGTAGTTCAATGGCTTAACCACTGCGCCACCGGGGCCGGTTGCGTCACTTTAAACAGACATTCGTTGGTGAAAAGTATAATGAAATAGCTGACAAATCTCGTGCGTTGTGTGTTTTTCACCTGTAATCAGTTTCTTTTGTTTTCTCATGTCATCTATTTCCTTCAGTTCCCCTGTTTCTGTGGCTGGTCGATACTTCTTCAGTCTTTATCTTTCAGGTAATAATATCTCGGTATTGATTTGCTGAAATGGATAACGAAACCAGGTGAGATTAATTCGATTTTAATGTTAGTATACAACTATATACCGATTATATATATATATTTATATTTATATTTAAATATATATTTATATTCTATAAAGTAGATAACCTAACAGCTGCTTTCTTCTATACATGAGGGTTGTAAAATCAATAACTATTTGAATATTCTTTTACGTTTCTGCCAGGACTGTTCCAGAAATGATGACATATGGATTTGACATAGACGGATTGGGGGTGGGGGGAGACTTAGCACAGTTGTATGATTGATAATCGACTTCATGTTAAATGTGTTATACAGGTACTAATGAAAACAAAATATTAATAATTATTATTATATATGCATATAGAAGTGTATGCGTATGCATTCTTGAACGTGTGTGTGTGCGTGTGTATTTACGTACAGATATAGGTGTGTGTATACCCATGTGCATTCGTGCGTTTGTATATTTGTTTACACAGCTTGTACAGGGCAATTAACAGGTAAATATTGAATATATATATATTAATGGTGTTCCGAATAGTGAATAAATATACAAACTGAATACTGTTTTTGTTTTAACAGTAACATGACAGACCATTGTTCAGATCCTCTGCCTTACTCGGACAAGTATTTTCAGGGTAAACCACTATCATTTTATCATGGAATTACTCGAAAAAACACATCCAAATATTTCACAGCTATTAAAATTATTTTAGCTGTCTTCGTTAAGTTTTCGTTTAAGTTAAACTGAGTTTCGTGCTTGTGTCTAAATAAGGTTCAAACACGCTGTCTTGGGCTCACATATCAACTATCTGAGTTGTCTCTGGTGGATAGGAGCCAATGATTAGTTGTTACCGGCCTCGGTGGCGTAGTGGTTAAGCCATCGGACTACATGCTGGTAGGTACAGGGTTCGCAGCCCGGTACCGGCACCAACCCAGAGCGAGTTCTTAAGGGTTCAATGGGTAAGGCAACTACACCCTCTTCTCTCTTCACTAACCACTAAGTCTAAACAACTAACCCACTGTCCTGGACAGACAGCCCAGATAGCTGAGGTGTGTGCCCAGTACAGCGTGCTTGAACCTTAATTGGATATAAGTAGGAAAATAAGTTGAAATGAAATAAATTAAAAATGATTATAGTGGAGCAAATATGATCCCACAAGTAGCCTAAAAATGGTAGGTAGTGGTCTACGGAGTATAACATTTGTTATTATATATCAAAATGTTCGTCTTGGTCTCTAGTTTTGAAATCCAGTGTTTGCCACCTTGGCAAACCTTGCATAACTCCACAATTCAAGATGGCGTCCAAGATGGTGACCAAAAATAGGAATTTTACATTAAGTGACACTGGTTGCCTCTGAGAGCTTCCTAATGGAGCAAATTATTTTTAAATGATTGCAAATGCTCTTAGATGTATTCCTAGTACTGTTTACATGAACGCTATGCCTGGTTTTTCATTACTTATTGGATATGGTTCGTACAAATGCATCCAATATGGCTGTTAACAGCAATTATATAAAACAAAACACCTTGTTCCTGGTCTTTTATGAAATGTCCATTTGTCAACTAACTAGTGAATAAGTTTGTTATCCATTGTTTTGAACTATGCTTAACACAAAATGATAACATATAAATAGGATTAAGCCTTATCCACCGACTGGGAAGTTAACATCAAATCAAATAACACATGTTCAGTCTTCAGTAATTCAAATGAAGCAGTATGCTCCAAGCTTAATTGTCTGAGTCTGATTCACTGTCATATCCCTCGGTGAACATGACAAAAAGAATATACCGAGTCAAATTAAAAACTTCACAACCGTTTCAACTTGGCTAATTAGCAAATATGACAGAATAACGTTTTAAATAAGGTATGACGTCCAAAGAAAGAATAGAAATAAATGTTGAGTCAAAAATCTGTTCGATGCGCCCACAGCATTTGTCAAAACCACAGTCAAAATAGTAATTCACAAGCAGGGTCGTCTGATGAAATCACAGATTCAGTAGCGCGTATGCCCTTCATGTGTACCCACGTGTAAAGACTGCATTAGGGATACGGCACCATTGTTCCACTAATGAAGCACCAAGTTCCTGCAAAGTATGTGGAGGGTTCCTAACAGCGCGCAGGCGTCTTCCCAGCACATCCCAGACGTGTTCGATGGGATTCAGATCGGGTGACCTTGAAGGCGTTCATCAGGTAAACCCTTGTCAAGATGGCAGTGTGGGGTCTGGCGTTGTCATGCTGAAAGATCAGGCCTGGACCATGAGTAGGATCTCCACGAGTACTCGGGTACTCGGGCACGGGCCGAGTCTCGCAAGACTCAATTCCGTTCACAGGACTCTAGTATCCGTAAAAGGTGGAATACAATTTTCAACTATAATACATTTGACAATGTAGGACAATACTTTCAGCAGTAGATAATCAACGATACAAGTTACACAATAATTATATGACCATGCGCTAGTTTCTCTTTTTAAACTTGCCGTCCATCCATCACTGAACATATCAACCGGTTTCTAAATGCAATACAATGGCATAATTTGGCATCCATGTTCAGCGCTGGAATTAAAATGCATAATGCTATTTAGAAATTAAAAAAAAAAAAAAAAAGTTTTATTTAACGACGCACATTTTATTTACGGTTATAAGGCGTCAGACATATGGTTAAGGACCACACAGATTTTGAGAGGAAACCCGCTGTCGCCACTACATGGGCTACTCTTCCGATTAGCAGCATGGGATCTTTTAGTTGCGCTTCCCACAGGCAGGATAGCACAAACCATGGCCTTTGTTGAACCAGTTATGGATCACTGGTCAGTGCAAGTGGTTTACACCTACCCACTGAGCCTTGCGGAGCACTCACTCAGGGATCCGAACCCATTACCTACCAGCCTGTAGACCGATGGCCTGCCACGACGCCACCGAGGACGGTAATGCTATTTAAGTTTATTCCTTAATCTCATCATAATCTAGTGTAAGTGTCGGGTACTCGGGTCCGGGTCGAGTTTGACCCTCGAGTACTCGAGTCCAATACTTTGGACTCGTGGAGGCCCTAATCATGAGCTGCCATGAAGGGCACAAGTTCCTGGGCCAGCACCTGGTCGCGGTATGCAACAGCATTAAGGTTGCCACGGATGCAAGAAGTGGAGAACGTCCATTTCCACAGAAAGCACCCCAAACCATTACACTTCCGCCTCCAAATCTGTCAACTTCACTGACACAACACTGAGCATGACGTTTACCATGTCGTCTCCAAATCCTCTGCCTGCCATCGACAAATCGCAATGTGAATCTTGATTCATCGCAAAACACGACTCTATTCCATTTCCCCTGAGTCCATCGCAAGTGGTGTTGTGTCCACAGTTAACGTTGACGTCGATGAAATTGGGTCAAAATGGGTCCAACATATGGGCACCGTGCGTGGAGGTGAGCAGTTCCCAACCGATTTCGGATCGTTTGCGCGGACACCCGACGTCTGAAAAGTTCATTACTGGTTGCTGTCATGAAACGGTTGCCGAGGTGACGTAACACAATATGACGGCCATCTGCTTATGACATCACACATGGTCTACCCGGTCGGAGGCGATCAGCTGTGGTGCCCGTTTGTTGTACTCGTGTCCGCAGATCATAAATTGCCCGTCGACTGCAACTCAACGCCCTTGCAACGTTAACCACTGACTTTCCCGCTGCACATTTGCTAGGTGTAGCATCGAAACAGGTCGTAATAAATATTATTTTAATGTGTTTTTTCGTTGTTAGACTACTGAACAAGTAACGATGAAAACACGTGTGCTATTGTAGTCAGGTCACCAGTGGCACATGCAAAACCACTTTTGCCTTAATGGTGCTGTGCACGTGCTATGGATCGGGTCACGTGTGCTGTGGTGGGCTTTAAATGGAGTGTAGACATTGCCATTAAAATATTTATTCCTGAAAAATACCTGCTTTCAATTCTCACTGACTTTATTCAAATTTTAGATTGTGAAGTTTTTAATTTATTTAGTATAGTATGGACATTTGTGCACATTGCGGCATCAGAATCTTCATCATTAGCGACTGCAACTTTACATTCACATGCTACAGTACAGGGCTGCTAACAAAGAGAGCATGAACAGTCTTCATCACAAACATCTTAACCTTTTTACCTGGTACTTACGATACATCGAAAGTTCTGTCTTGTACCCTGGGTATTCGTGGGAAAGATACTTTCCCGCCAATCTTTGGAGATACTAAGACAGAGGTCATGGTATGAGTGGTCCTTTTGCCAGCTACGGTCCATTCGTTATGATCCCAATTGTCAGCCACTCCCAATATAAGCTTACCACCTTGATTGACACCCATCTATCAGATTTATCCAGCCAGTGCACCACATCAAAGGCAGTAGTATGTGCTATCCTGTCTATGGGATAAACAGGATTTGAAAACTACAGACCAAGACGAACATTTTGGTATATAATAATAAATGTTATACTCCGTAGACCACCCCCTTGAAAGATAGCACCAGATATTTGCTCCACTATTAGTGGTTAGGCAGAAGTCGGTGTAGTAGCCTTACTCCATTGAGCTACTGAAAGTCACTCTTGGCTGGAGCCTGTACTGGGGTGCGAAATAAATAGCTTTGAGGCCATTCAAATGCTTTAACCACGAGCCCATCAAGTTTAAAATTATATGAAACACCTTTGCGGCAAATAACATTTCTTCTCTCATGGTAATTGCCACATTATGATGTTACTTAATAACCCCTACTTATACACTGTGATTAAAAAGTTAACATTTTGTTTTGTTTAATGACACCACTAGAACCCATTGATTTATTAATCATCGGCTATTGGATGGATGTCAAACGTTTGGTAATTGGGAGGAAAGTTCGTACATATCTTTTATTAGCAGCAAGGGATCTTTTATATGCACTTTTTAGACAAGACAGCACATATCACGGCCTTTGATATACCAATCGTGGGGTAATGGTTGAAAAGGAAAAACCCCAAAAGATCAGAGAATGGGGCCACTGAGGGGGTTGGATTATACAACCCAAGCACTTCATGCAAGTACTTTCCTACTGAGCTACACCACAACTAGTACATCAAAGGCCGTGGTATGTGCTATCCTGTTTATGGGATGGTGCATATAAAAGATCCCTTGCTGCTAATCGAAAAGAGTAGCCCATGAAGTGGCGACAGCGATTTTCCTCCCTCAATATATGTGTGGTCCTTAACCATATGTCCGACACCATATAACCGTAAATAAAATGTGTTGAGTGCGTCGTTAAATAAAACATTTCCTTCCTTCCTACCTACTGAGCTAGATTTCGTCCCCAAATGAGTTATTAAATAAACATTATTTTTCAAGGTTACATTTTACAAATGATTCAGAATATGCTTTTAATTTGTTATGCCTTTTGATTCAGCAAAGCTTAAATAATAATTTCTGCAATGTTTAAACTAACTTTTATATAGATCTTGTTATTTCTGTCTTGGGCAGGATTTCTAACCCAAGTTGAATTTGTGCCTGATTGACCTTCAGTAAATATAGACACACCAATAATTTTCCTTCCCTGATTTTGCTTCTTTTCCTCTTTTTTCCAGATATTTCCACTGTAGAGCTGGTGTTTGTCATCGCCAGTGCAGTGTTGACAGTCGTCGTCTGTTTGATATTTTTCGAGAGTGTCTGGTATTTAAACAAGTACTACCACTCGTGGCACACCAAGGTCTTCTCCGTCTGGCAGATTGGACTTCATCCAGTTAGTTCATCACTTTATAAACCATTTTAAAACATCCATGAGTGGGTCCAGAGTAGTACCCATACGAAACAGCAAAAGAAGGGCGAATATTTTAATACCGTATATACGGTATTTCTTTCGTAATAGGCCCTACTGTTAATTAAGTAAATAGACCGTCAAAATGGGCCTAACATTATTCACTAGACATTGATAATTGTAACAGAAACAAAAACTAAATAAAAGGAATTCAAACTAAATAAATTTAAATAATTGAAAGAAATAGTTGCTGTTATTTTGTTTTTCAGTATAGTTAGGTTAATGTAAATAAAACCCATGTATCTGGTTTTCGGGGCAGTAGGTTTGAATTTCGTCAATATGCTCATATTGTTCTACATCTAAGGTGAAAATGCCTATGTCATCATCCCCTCTCCTTCTGGTCCCGGGGAACTATATCTGTAACTCCTGTTGAGTGCCAACCAGATGTGATGGACTCGCTGCTGTTCTTGTTCCAGGCAATTTCACTCACCTCTATGCTGACGGTCGTTGTGCCACGGTCATCAGTTATTAACAGTCTTATATCATCAGTGTACGTATACTAGTTTTATATATAGCGATTTGAAGTAAAAGTTTTCATTAAGTTTCTGGGAGGGGGGACGGTTAGCTCAGATTTAGCTCAGTAGATTGAGCGCTGGTCTGGGGTGCATTGGTCGTAGGATATAATCCATTGTTTCCCGTCCCAACCAATGCTCCACGACTGATATATCAAAAGCCGTGATATGTCCTGTCTGTAGGAAAGTGCATATAAAAGATCCATTGCTGCTAATGGCAAATTGTAGCGTGTTTTCCCTGTGGACTACGTGTCAGAATTACCAAATGTTTGACACCCTATAGTCGAGGGGGCGGGACATAGCCCACTGGTAAAGCGCTCGCTTGAGGCGCGGTCGGTTTGGGATCGATCCTCGTAGGTGGGCCCATTGGGCTATTTCTCGTTCCAGCCAGTGCACCACGACTGGTATATCAAAGGCCGTGGTATGTGCTATCCTGTCGGTGGGATGGTGTATATAAAAGAACCCTTTCTGCTTATCGAAAAGAGTAGCCCATGAAGTGGCGACAGCGGGTTTCCTCTCTTAATATCTGTGTGGTCCTTAACCATATGTCTGACGCCATATATCCGTAAATAAAATGTGTTGAGTGTATCGTTAAATAAAACATTTCCTTCCCTATAGTCGATGATTAATTAATGTGCTCTAGTGGTGATGTTGAACGAAACACACTTAAACTTTTTATTTCTCTGTGGTTTCTCAATCTAATATCACGGTTTTAAGAAATGCTGATGTTTTGTGCGCCTACATCATATAATCCTTTATGTGCAGTTTCTATGTCCATTAGATAATTTCAGTGTTTTTTGTAATTATTGTATTTTTGTTGTGCTATAAGTGTTGTGTATCGTATGCTATATTAGCAGGTACGTGTCTATGCCACAGCACATCTTCATATCACCGTGCCATATTTCCAGATACATGTCACTATCGCTGCACATCTTCATATCACCGTGCCATATTTCCAGATACGTGTCACTATCGCTGCACATCTTCATATCACCGTGCCATATTTCCAGATACGTGTCAATATCGCTGCACATCTTCATATCACCGTGCCATATTTCCAGATACGTGTCAATATCGCTGCACATCTTCATATCACCTTGCCATATTTCCAGATACGTGTCAATATCGCTGCACATCTTCATATCACAATACCATATTTCCAGATACGTGTCAATATCGCCGCACATCATCATATCACCGTGCCATATTTCCAGATACGTGTCAATATCGCTGCACATCTTCATATCACAATACCATATTTCCAGATACGTGTCAATATCGCCGCACATCATCATATCACCATACCATATTTCCAGATACGTGTCTATGCCACTGCACATCTTCATATCATCATGCCATATTTCCAGACACGTGTCAATATCGCTGCACATCATCATATCATCATGCCATATTTCCAGATAGGTGTCACTATTGCTGCACAGCTTCATATCACCATGCCATATTTCCAGATACGTGTCAGTATCGCTGCACATCATCATATCACCATGCCATATTTCCAGATACGTGTCAGTATTGCTGCACATCATCATATCACCATGCCATATTTCCAGATACGTGTTTATGCCACTGCACATCTTCATATCATGCCATATTTCCAGATACGTGTCAGTATCGCTGCACATCTTCATATCACCATGCCATATTTCCAGACACGTGTCAATATCGCTGCACATCATCATATCATCATGCCATATTTCCAGATAGGTGTCAATATCGCTGCACAGCTTCATATCACCATGCCATATTTCCAGATACGTGTCAGTATCGCTGCACATCATCATATTACCATGCCATATTTCCAGATACGTGTCAATATCGCTGCACATCATATCACCATGCCATATTTCCAGATACGTGTCAGTATCGCTGCACATCTTCATATCACCATGCCATATTTCCAGATACGTGTCAGTATCGCTGCACATCATCATATCGCCATGCCATATTTCCAGATACGTGTCTATGCCACTGCACATCTTCATATCATGCCATATTTCCAGATACGTGTCAATATCGCTGCACATCGTCATATCACCATGCCATATTTCCAGATACGTGTCAATATCGCTGCACATCGTCATATCACCATGCCATATTTACAGATACGTGTCAATATCGCTGCACATCATCATATCACCATGCCATATTTCCAGATACGTGTCAATATCGCTGCACATTTTCATGCGACTGATAATCCACTACCACGGCGGCGAGAAGAACATGGTGAGGACGATGTCTGGAGAAAAGATTCCTCTTCGCAGTCCTCCATTGGCGTGCTGCATCTGCTGCTGTCCGAAAATCACACTTACCAGGTAAAGCTGACAGAAATACTTATTCGATAGAAAGTTGAATCTGATATAATCAATTCTTCGGTAATAACCATCAATATATTACGGTCTGGGCCGAAAACGTACTCCTATTTGTTTAGTTTCAGTTTAGTAGTTTCTCTTTTGTCTACTTGAAGAAGACTCTATATTATTGTCTTGATTGTCTTCTGCTTCGATTTAAACAGAGAGGTTTTGACCCCCGAACCCCCATCCCTCTGCACACGCGCCTGGAGGCTTAACACAGCTATGACCGTATGTTTTTCTTTTTTTAACATTAAAAGAAATATTGCCATAAAAAATATTGTTAATCAGCATTCATCAATCAAGTTTTGTTTACAGTTGATTTAAGGCTAGTCATGTCCTTGCGTGCATGCACAAATGGAGAAGGTGCATAACAAATTGTAGACTCATGTTTAAAAATGTCTGTATCTGATATACTTTTTGTACAACAGGTCCAATCTGAAGAGAATAAAGTATTTAGTACACCAAGTGGTGTTCCTGCGTCCAATCCTCAAATTCCTAGGAGCTGTCATGTGGACTGATGGCAGATACACAAAGGGAAAGGTATGCAAGAGGTAGCTGTTAACATAATAGAGTTCTTGACTTCAGTGTCAACGAGTGGCTATATATATATATATATATATATATATATATATATATATATATATATATTACAATCAATGTGTAAAACCAGGCAATCTGTAGAATGCCTGAACATTTCAGGCAATCTGTAAAGTAACTGATTCACTCAGGCAATCTGTATATTGCCTAAATATTTCAGGCAATATACACGTTGCCTGACTTTTCAAGGTAATTTCTAGACACATTGCCTGAAATGAAAGATCCACAATTCATTGACAGCAATTGTTGTAAAGGTAAACACGCCTAGTGACAAAATGCAATATTAGTTAAAATTATGTAATTTATTTCAAATAAAAATCTCCACAAAGACATTCTTCAAAAACAAAACACTGACGAAAAGCTTGACATCAAAGTAATTAAGATTCAAAATATTGCTTTTAATCTCACACTGTCTTAATCTGTTAATTCTATACTTTGAAAGAATAATCGTAACGGTTAATTACCTTAAAATAGATTGTTTTTTCAATGGATTAGAAGCCCGTTGAACATGTATTCATAATAACTTTTGATATGGTTATATGAATGTTTTTGCAACGGATTAGAAGCCAGGGTAAAGGTGTTTCTCCATAAATACAGTATGGATAGGCAGGCATCTCAGCCCCCCTACCCCCCCCCTCCCCCTTCCCCCTTCCCGCCCCGGAGGTGGTCACTGGCGAAGTCAGAGGCTAGATCCGGGGCGGGCGTGCCTGAACCCTTGTGGATAGGGGCACGTAAATACAGTTGCCAGTTGCCAGTTGCTCTTAGCAATGGCAGAGTTAATGGATGTTCGTTTTAAGGAATTACTTCTAGCAAAGAAGGCCAGTGATACAAAGTCAGTGCTTATGCTGAAAGAGGAATATTTCTAAACGATGGATGAGTTGAAGGAAGCTTATTCGGTCAAATTAAAAACTGCTAGACAATACTACATTCTAGGACGGTACAAAATGCTCCAATGTGGTGATGTGGAGAAGTTAATTCGCAAGCGTGCCAACTCGGCAGAGGAACCAATATACTTTGTGAACATTGATGAAATGTATGACATCATTAAGCGTGCTCACATTTCAACAAAATGGTTACGTTTTTGTCTAGATATGCAAACATTACGAGGGAAAGCACTGAACTCTTAAGTCTCTTTGCATTGAGTGCCAGAAGAAAAGAAAACGTGCTACAACAAAAGGGGTTGTCGTGAGACCGATATTATCAAAGGATTTTGGATCACGAGGGCAAGTGGATCTAATTGATATGCCATCCATGACAAAGGCACCACACAAGTGGATCATGGTCTATCAAGACCATTTGACAAAATACTGTGTCCTGCGCCTACTAACATCTAAACGTGCAGTAGAAGTAGCCTTTCAGTTGATGGACATATTTCTGCTTCTCGGTGCCCTCAAATTCTACAGAGTGATAATGGCAGCGAGTTTACAGCATCTGTCATCACAGAACTCAAGGTTCTGTGGCCCGATCTCCTCATGGTTCACGGCAAGCCTCGGCACCCTCAAGGATCCGTTGGGCGGCTGAACTGTGATGTGAAACATATGTTGATTGCATGGCTCGGTGATAACAACTCAACAGACTGGCCTATGGGATTGCGATTTGTTCAATTCCAGAAAAACTGCAGTTATCATTCTGGCATCAAGCAGACACCATACAAGGCCTTATTCGGTACTGATGCACGAATTGGATTGCGTACCTCTGTCTTACCAACTGACATTCTGGAACGCATGGTGTCTGAAAAGGATCTCATTGCAGCATATGCTACAACAGACAGTTCATCAAACATGGATGCTGCAGAATCTGATGGACCTGAGCAGGACACAGTCAACGTCGCCAATGATGTTCCCGAATCCTTGTCAGGTATGTTCACTGTTCGTCACTATATGGCACGCTGTGTATGTTATCACCGTATAGTAATACTTTCAAATTAACCACTTTAAAATTAATTTTACTCTGTACTTTGTGCATATTATTTCTTTTTCATACACAACAAAAATAGTTCACCACTATGCCACAATTAGTACTATTAATAATATGTTAATATAACAGGTTTTTTGGTTAATGGATGACAAGATTTTTCTCTCGGTGGTTTTTCATGTAATAAAAAGTAAACTGATATATGTATTATCAATACTTAAAAAAATATTTAACAACGTTTTATTTTACATCTATAAGAACCAGCTCAACTCTCAGTGCAGCAAGAGAACATCTATATTCAACGTAAGCGAGCAGCTGATGGTGTCATATGGCACAAGCAGAACGCATGGTCAAACGAAGTCGTCTGAAGCATGTTGCTGGTAACCCAGGAGACAACGTGACCATTCCTATCCCTTTGGTAGACCGTGGCAAAGGGGATCCTCGTAACATCATGGGTGTGATTGTTGATCGAGATCAAAATTACTTGTACTGCATTGCAGTTCACGCAGGACTACTTAAAGGACGATACCGCAGGAACCAGTTTGATTTATGTAACCAAAAGTTATATACTTTAAGTGACATGTGTACCGACATTGAGGTGGGACTCAGACATGCAGTGAAAAACGAGTCATTGGGTGGAGGTCAGGGCTACGCAAAATGTAATTGTGCTATGAGTGGCAAACGATACTCATCAAACCGCTGCAAGTGCTACAAGGCAGGTGTAAAGTGCAATAGCAGATGCCTCTCCAGTCTGACCTGTCTAAATAAATAAATGTGTAGAAGCGCTAGTTTGTAAATATTTTAATGATGTATGTGATATGTTTTTATGCATTTATCTCATATCCGTAGTAAAAATATTCAAATTGTTTTAATGATTTGCATCTATGTATGCTTTAATGTATTTATCTCAAATCTGTAGCAAAAATATTCAAATTGTTTTAATGATGTGCATCTATGTATGTTTTAATGTATTTATCTCAAATCCGTAGCAAACATATTCAAATTGTTTTAATGATGTATGTGATGTATGTTTTAATGTATTTATCTCAAATCCGTAGCAAAAATATTCTAATTGTTTTAATGATGTGCATCTTGTGATTAATTATCAATTATGTGAATTAAATAATATTGCATTTTGTCACTAGTTGTGTTTACCTTTATAACAATTGCTGTCAATGAATGATGGATCTTTCATTTCAGGCAATGTGTCTAGAAATTACCTTGAAAAGTCAGGCAATGTGTATATTGCCTGAAATATTTAGGCAATATACAGATTGCCTGAGTGAATCAGTTACTTTACAGATTGCCTGAAATTTTCAGGCATTGACTGTAACATATATTATGTCTATGAATAAGGCCGTACGTGTTTTAAATTAATTAGTTTGTTAATATAATCATTCCAAGTGCAAGGTTGAGTTAATAAGATGAAAATATCACATACAGACTAGATACATTTGAAAGTTATTCAAGTGGGGTTTTTTTTATGACTTGGATTAGAATACGGTGAGATCATACTGTTATCTCGGGGCAGGGTGTGGATGGGGGTGGGGTTTTCGATGAAGATACAAAGAAAGGGGTTTTGTCTTCTTTTTGTTTTGGTTTTGTTTAAATTCAGTTAGTTTTGGAATCGTAATTCTTTGAAACAATCTCAGTACATGTGTCTTGTGCATGCGATACTACTATATGCACTAGCACGGGTTGTTTTTGTGTATTTTTAAATATATATATTTTTTAAAGTGCATGTATATTATTTTGTCACCAGTTTCATAGAGTACTAAGCGACTGATAACTGTGCCTGTATTTCAGATAGATGTGTTCGATTCCTTCATTTATATCACAGTTCTGAACGTCGTCTCGTCCCTGGTGGCGGTGTATGGGCTGGTACTCCTATATCGGGCATCAAAGAAGCATCTCAAGAAGTTCCACATCATGGCAAAATATATCAACCTGAAGGTCGTGATGGTTGTTACAAGTCTCCAGCAGCTCGTGTTCACAATCCTCAGTCACTACAACGTCCCCGCCTGTACTGGCTATAATACAGCCATGGCAAGAGGAAATTGTTAGTTCATCCAAAAGAAACTTTACAAGGCTTGATATTGTATTATAGAAAACCAACAAACGGTATGGTGGGATATGAAAGTATCATGAAGTTCGACATCTAAACATCACAATGCACTCCGTGATACATGTACATGCAAATTGTTTGTAAAGTGGTTTCTAAATTGGTTATTTTCGATAAGCAACAATATTTATAAAATTATTCAAATGTTATGTATGTAACGTTTCCTTTGGACGTCAGTACATTAATTATGTATACTGATGGCAAGAAATAAGGGAACACATGGTATCTGAGATCCACTTTAATTCTCTACTAGAGTAGTAATGTCTAGTGTTGAGAACTGGTTGGAATTTCATCATCGATCATCGGTTATAATCGTTTGGCTCCAACCGATCAACTTTCAATTTCACAATGGTTAGTTATATGAACATTATAATTATTTGAATTATAAGGATCATGCACCTACACCTGGCTAATTTTACCTTTATTAACTATTTATCATCTTTTTTCTTTATGTACACATGAAAACAAACCCAAACCTCAGCATATTTAAATTATATCATCTTACGTTAAACTGGTGGAATAATTAGTTAACATTTCCCCACATAATCGCTTACAGATTTTTACAATCGACCATCACATCTTTAGAACCAAACCGATAAATTTTCAATTATAATAGAACATTGGACATCACTAGTTATAAAATCCAGAGATGTAATATGGGATTTTATTACCCATATGGTTTATAATATCTTGGTACATATCAAAGTGATACGTCCCATTAGAACGTCAAGTGGAACGTGACACTTCTTGACGTCATCGTTTGGCGTATTACAACTTTATAGGAACGTCAACCAAACGAGCTGAGTGATATAAATTAAGATCGATTGTGGGTAATAAATAGGATATTAAACTCACTACCATTTCGTATCATGTTTATGTCCGTCGTGAAAATATGTTCATTGTTACTCGCTTAAGCTCGCGACAACTGAAAATTATTTCACTCGGACATAAACATCATACGAAATGGAAGTTCGTTTAATATCTTATAAATCCTGAAGCTAAATGAAAATAACCGTAGCTATTTTACAATTTCAAAGTTTAGATGCAATACTATTCATCGTCAGGTTAGCGCTAGTATTGTCACAAATATTTCGGTTATTTTCTAATACCGGGGTGATTTACGTTGCGGTTACTATTCATCATTCATAAACGTGAGATAATTTATCTTATGGTCGCAGTTTTACATTGTACCAGTAATAGCAGATGTATTTTAGTAGGTCATAGTTTGCTGCATGTTATGTAATACAATATCAATAATTGTAGCGGACACTTTCAACTGACCTTAAACCATTTTCGTTGATGTAATACATAAAGAATAATACATGAGTGGTCGTTAGATGCCATTTATCTTACGAGTTGTTTTAAAACATATCTAACGAGCGACTAAAAGTTAATTACAGTTACTTATAGCTAACTTACAGGTCACAGACAAATGATAGTTGGGATAACTATACGTCACAGTGTAATCGATTTCGATCGTGCTGTTTTTTCATTGGGTGTATGGCATTGGTGACCTGATCATCACCTAGAAGCAGCCAGTCGTAGGTCTTAAAGTTGTTAATACACGTACACGTGTAAACAAGTTTGTATTACCAAAAATAACAAATGATGTTCTGACCAACGGGTGTGTAAGAAAGAAAATTAATAGACCTGTACTTGTCATATTCACGGATTCGTAACCAGAATGAATGAATGAATGAATGAATGAATGTTTAACAACACCCCAGCACGAAAAATACATCAGCTATTGGGTGTCAAACTATGGTAATGGAAACAAACATGGTGATGATCAACATCAACAGAAAAATTCAAGATATAAATAAAAACAGTGTAAAGAACTGTGCAAAAATACAAATACAAATATCACAGATAGATACTGACTTTTACTCTAAACTTCAATTTGTGCTGTATTGGCCATTCTCAAAGAGAATGTTACACCCTTGCATCACACGGTGAGGTTACATCACGCGCAGGGAGGGGGGGGGGGGGATTCGTAACCAAGCAAATAAGACCATAACAACAAAGACAGTTTTATTTCTTTTTTGCATTAAAACAAATTCATACGGGGGCGGCTTATATCAAATTATGGCTTACGCATACTGTCCTGGGTACACACCTCTCCTATCTGTTCAATACTGTGGTTTGTGATTTGGCGTCAGGGAAAGTTGAGGTAACCTTACACATCCCCGCTCAGCGATTAAAATCAGCTCTGGGTGAGATCAAAGAATCTGGCCTCAGACCACAATTAATTTCGCTATGTTTCTATATAGCCTTAGTGGCTATAACATTTTTATTAATATCAGCAGGCCCGTGACGTTTTGTATGTACCTTTGCCTGCATGGGGGACACATACCCTGAAAAGGACAACCCCCTGTTGTCCAGCTCTTTCTCCCAGCATATTGGTTTAAACAGACACACCCTCTAAACCAGGCCGGAGTACACCCATTTTACACAAAAAGCACTACTTTTGCATGGGCCGGAATTACCACAAACAAGTCTTCGATGTCAACAAGTTACACATGTTTACAAACTACATGCTATCCCCCGTCACTTCAGTCAAACAGTTGCCACTTCATAGCTGTCTGCCATGAAATAATCAGTCAAACAGCAGACTACTTGCGCGGTGAAATTTCCGGATTTTGGACAACCAAATGGGAAGATAACAGTAATCTGAGGCCATCTATCGGCCTCAGAAACAATGGCTTATCCTCTACGCCACTGATGTGTTGTTATCTCCTTATTTCAGCTTTCAACAACATGCTGCTGATTGGTGAAATGTTCGTGCTCACCCTGCTGGCTCGGTACTACTACAGAAAACCCGAGGAGCCTATCACACTGGCAGAGATCGAGAGTTACGATGCATCCACCGAATCCATCACAGATCGCCATGTCCAAACGGTCAGCCAAATCTCAAGCATATCCAACAACTCAAAGGACGCTATTCCACAAAGTAATGGATTTGCATGTACGAACCCAGCAACAAAGATGGACGAGCAAGTGGAATCATAAATCCATTGCAATAAACGCTTATACATTTGGTCATTTCAAGCAGTTGTGCAGTCGATACTAGAAACAAGATCTGGTACCACAGAAGTACGCTATGGACGTATTTGAACTGAAGTTCTTCCTGTTGAGTTATTAATTAATATATTCTATTCAAAATAGCAAAACCATTATTCGCTGTTCTTGTCACTTTTATTTCATTGTAGTAGCCCAGACTATTTGACCAGCTCTTTTCCAAAACACAATAAACGGGGGTGGGGACCAAATACAAACGCCAATAAAACGAGGTATGACCGAGGACACAAAATGGCATCTCGATCAAATAGGTTTGTACGAGCAACAGGACATTATGTATAAAAGTATAATTCCAGTCGCCCGACACCCCCTCCAACAAGTGACTTGAACCATATGCACATCTTCTTGAGACCTCTACAGGGGCAACAGAAATTGTTGAAGAGCATGGCGGCAGACATGTTTTTAAGGACCAAACAAGAGAAAGAAAACCCGCTCTTGCCACTGGCTACTTATTGTTTTACTAGAACAAGGCATTTTCATATGCACGATCCACGACAGTACAGGATAGTATATACCACTGTTTGTGAAACCAGTTGCAGTGTATTGGCTAAAACAAGAAATACCCAAAACACACTTATTTTGATTAGAACAAGGCATTTTTACACAGTACAGGATGTTATTTACCAGTCTGTTAAAACAGTTGCACTGGCTAGAACGAGAAATAGCCCTGGCGACGATTGGCCTTAGACCACTGGGCTAGGTCCCGACCCACACTCATACAAGTGAATCAAAAGAAAACATGAAAATATTTCACAAGTTTTTATTTAGTCAATTTCTCAACTGTATGGGTTCATTCATTTTGATATTCATGTTAACAACTGTGATATAAATACAAATGAAATGGATTAGGTTACAAAGGAACTAACTGAAATGTAAATGTGTGTATATATATATATGTATGTGTGCAAAAAAAAAAAAAAAAAAATGGAAACAGAAAATGGACTGTGTCCAGGATATTCTAAGGAATGCCAGTTTAATATTGAACCTTGATGGTCACTAGACAATAATGTTTAGTTCTTTTGACTTATTTTTGGTCCCTTTGTTAAAAAATATTCTTTCATCCAATCAGGGATGTGATTTTTCAGCTTTTATGTGTAAAATAATTTTCACAAAGTTTACTATAGACTGGATTTGATCTACATGAAATGCTCAAACAAATGACCTAAAAAAATGGTAGAGAGATTTCAGCTTTTTAAAATCAGTTAAGCTTTTATTTTTAAATACCTATCACATCTCTGTAAAATATGCAATTAAACAAAAATTAATTTAACCGTATTTTGGCAGACCAGAACATTCCTGAAACTACCTGGCAAGTAAAACACCTCTAGAATATAAGTATTCAATTTTTTACTCAAAATATTTAAAACTGAAATGCACTGAACTCTACAGAAATCAGTGATACAGTTTAATATGCATGATCAGATTTATATCAATAGTGTTAAATTGTTACATCTAAAATCCAATACAAATTTCCAATTATCAACAAAACAGCCATTTCAAACAAAATGTTTGGCTATGAACACCTATTTTAATCCATGGATTATAAACGACACCAAGGAATTCATTTAAAGTTACTTTGGTCCGATTTGAGGATGCTCTATGAAGGAATATTTTACACACAAAGAGAAAAACAAATTCACTTCAATTTGGTAAATCTGGAGTAAATGTAACATTATTTATAACTTATAGCCACTGTATATTGTTAAACATATTTTATAACAGTCTCGTAAGCCTGTTATGGCTGGATGTGGTTGTTTTATATATATTTCTCTATGTACGAGGGGCAGTCAAAATGTTTATAGAACTTGATACTGAAAGTGATGATCAACCAAATGTTTGTATATTACTTTTCAATATAATCATCATCGACCACAATGCATTTGGCCCAATTATCCATGAAGCTACTGATGCCAGCATAACAGAACTCTTCTAGGTGACTTTAATCATCATTAAACCAGGTACCACGAAGGAAGGCGTTCAAATTCCAGAATAATAAACATAGTATACAATTAACAAAACCATGTTATGGTATTATTTACATTTCAAATATTATTTTACCCCTATACTTGCACCCTAGCTAGTAGGTAACATTACTCATTCTAGATCTATATCCTGGAAATGTTGACATAAAGATACGCAATGTGAAAGATGAAGAAAATGAAACAAAAAAATTATGGAACACTACTTAAAAAGTGGAAAACAGCGTACTCCTCTACATATACATGAAATGATAGCAGCATTAAATTGAGCAACAGCATGCACACTAACTGCATGGACTGAACACCAGAAGATATGTGAATGTAATTTTCAGCTGAAAAATTTAATTTTGTTTTTATTAAAGAAGAATTTAACACACATTATTTATGAAATACTACCCTCCTGACCACTGGTTTTTGCCGGTTAACATCACCACAGGCCAGAAGATCTTATTTTGCCTGCCGTGGTATCAGACCGCCAATTATTTTATAATTTATGGTCATGTTTGGTCTAGTCCAGCAGAATTTGAAGCTTACTGGACAGAATGTCCAAAACAAATTTCAGCCAATTTCGACCCCTGATATATACTGAGAATTACGGATTGATATCATTTTACAGAATCAAGATTTTGTAATAAAGTTAGTTTGTTTTGTTTAACGACAACACTAGAGCACATTGATTTATTAATCATCGGCTATTGGGTGTCAAACATTTGGTAATTTTTACATACACTAAGAGTCTTAGAGAGGAAACCTGCTACATTTTCCATTAGTAGCAACCCCTGCGCGTGCTGTAACCTCACCGTGGTGCAGGGGTGTAACATTCTCTTTGAGAATGGCCAATACAGCACAAATTGAAGTTTAGAGTAAAATTCGGTGTCCGTAAAATTCTGTGATATTTGTATTTGTATTTTTGCACAGTTCTGTACACTGTTTTTGTTTAAACCTTGAATTTTTATATTGATGTTGATCATCACTTTATTTATTTGCATTACCATAGTTTGACACCCAATAGCCGATGTATTTTTCGTGCTGGGGTGTCGTTAAACATTCATTCATTCATTCATTCATTCATTCATTAGTAGCAAAGGGTCTTTTATATGCATTATCCCAGACAGGATAGCACATAGCACATCCTTTGATATACCAGTCATGGTGCACTGGCTGGAACAATATATAGCCCAATGGGCCCACCAACTGGGATCGATCCCAAACCAACTGCACATCAAGCGAGCACTTTACCACTGAGCTACATCCCGTCCCAATTTGTAATAAAGGAAATCTATTCTAATTACAAACTAGCCATAACCCTAATTTGATTTCCTTTTGCAGTTCAGTATACTAAAGCAGATTCCATTCGAAAGCAATGAACACACTCAACTAGTCTTCTTCCCACTTCTCAACATTACACTTTCAACATAACTATTTACACTTCTGTATAACAAAATAAAGTGGTTTTGGGTTTTTTTTAAAGTGAAGAAGTTCTTAGTGCAATCCACAGGAATAAATATGTAAGCCATTACTGTCTTTCACGGCCATGTATAGGTGGATCTGAGTAAAGGACATATTTTTAAAAGAATTAATTACAATGCAAAAGTATGTACAAATTTACTAGTTGATGCATTTTTCAGCATATTTCATATCTTTTGAGGTATCCAGTAAGTCTAACATTAATTCAAGTTATTTTAAAGCACATGCTAAGTAATAAACAGCACACAACATATTACACTATACATCTGAACAAAATAATAGTCAACAGTTAATTTAGAAAAATAAAGAAAAGAACAAAAATATCCCTAAACTCTGTCCAAATTGCATTTTTCTAATCTATAGTTTCTATCATCATTTGTTTCTGTGTTTTCAATAAAAAGGAAAGGAAAAAAAAAAGGCCATCAGGGACCAATTTCACAAAACATCGCAAGTTTACTTGTCACTAGCAGTTATACCGGTTATGTGTTTACACGTTTGCCATCCATTTCATACAACAAATTACACTATTACGGATAATGGGAGCATTTTAAGAACTTTTTTTTTTAATAAATTTATTTCAAATTATATTAGTTGTACAGTTATTAGTAATAAGAAATGTGGTTTAGTCATAGATTTGTTGTGCAAAATTAGACTTAAATGTTTTCTAAAATTGGGCCCACAAAATGTAATCCAGCACATTTTAAAACTTCTTTATGAAATGTTGATTGAACATTATTGAGAATTGAAATTGCTGCAATGATACACGTAGTACTTAAAAAGTTCTTATACACGACCACTCATACATATTTTAACCTGCATAAACAATATTGTGTAGTAAAAGGAAAAGTATATGTTTAACACCCTCAAATAATTTTAATTTATGGCTATTTGATGTCACCATATAGGCTACTCCTAGCAAAAGAGCAGCAATGGATATTTTCAATATGTACTTCCTCCAAAGACAAGACGGCACATGCCACCATCTTTCATGTACTTACCAGTCATGGGACACTGGGTTGGACGGTTAATGTCCATTACAAACGTTAATATGCCAGTTACAATTTTCATCGTTTGATTTGCTTTCTTGCCTATAAATCCACTTGAGATTCAAGCATGCTGTCCTGCACACACACACCTCTGCTGTCCGAGTTGTCTGTCCAGAACAGGCACTAGGTTAATGGTTCAATGTTGCTGGAAAGAGACTCCCATTGAACTGCTGAAACAGACCTTGCCATAGTCTTAGAGAAAACCTGCTACATTTGTCCATCAGCAGCAAGAGATCTTTCATACACTTATTCACTTTCCCACAGATAAGACATACAAATCGTGGAGCACTGGTTGAGATGGTGAAAGACCCAATCAGAAAATGGGTCCACCATGGTGATTCGATCCTTTAAGCAAAGCATCTTGGGTGAATACTCTATCGACTAAACTAGATCCCGTTCCAAACTGTGAAATTTGAGGCTGATGGCATAACCCATTTGCCACCGCGACTGGTACATCTTACAAGCATTTTTAATCAATATCACAAAAGCAGCAATATGAAAAAATTGCAAAATCCTTAAAATATCTGGCAAGGATTACCTGTATGATAAACAAATATTGCCATGCATTACAAGAACACAAAAATACTGAGTTTAAAGGCAACACCATAGATACTTTTAACTCATTAATAAAAATGTTTCTAATGAGTGGATTCAATTGTAATAAGAAAACAAATTGGAGTTGTAGGAAACACATTTATAGAAAGTGGTACATGAAGGTATGTATGTATGTATGTATGTATGAGTTTCAGTGATTATATTTAAATATGAATATCACAAGACCGCTTTTATTAATGATGAAGAACCTCTACACTTGAACCCACAGTTAGATGCTGAACCAACAAATTTTCAACTGATCAAATCTTAGTACTGCATTGCAAACATTCTCCAACTGTGCACTGTTAAGGTTCCATTGCCGATGATGTTCTGGGTTCTAGTGTAAATAAATGAGAATGGCTTTACAACCCGACACCTGTAACAAAAGTTACATGAATTTATGAATTCTGAAGCTATGGCAACATTAGTTTTAAAAACAAAGAGATGAAAAAAAAAAAAAAAGAGAAAAAACATGGATTCCAAAGGTACATGGTGATGTCACTTGTAAAAAGAATATAAACATATGACGAAAGATGTATGCATGCACATAAACAAAACATTCAAAAGTGAGATTACTAACAGGTACATACAACACCCAGAACAGACATCACCTGTTGTGTTACTGGCAAGCCGTCCCATTTCACATGTATTCTTCAATAGCTCGTAAATTATAATGCAGTTTGGTTTAACAATATCAGGCCACATGTATCACTTATTAACACAATGCCTTCAGTACACATTGCAACTGCTGTGATATTGCATGCTTTGAAGGCACTCTTTAATACTTTTATCATCGTATAATACAATCAGCATCCATTCCACATAGACAAATCATGCATAAAAACCAACGTTAGTATACAAAGCTATTTTACTAAGGAAAATGTTCTCTCTTCATATTTTCGATGATGTTATGTGTTTTAAATGAATTGAAAGTACAAACAAAACAATACACATACTGTAATATTAATTTCATAAATGCCACTAGCACTGAATTCCTGTATTTAACATCATTTCATACAGTTAATACTTTGACTACAAAAACCAGTGTACAAAACAGTTCCTTTATTACAAGTACTACAAATGCTCAAAGTATCAACACAAATATGTGAATTTGTCGATAATAAAATGAAAACACTATCTTTCACTCAGAATACCATTTTGCATTATCCTGAGACCCAACAACAGTTCTCCTCAGAACCATTAAAATACATTCTCACTGATCAACACATCATTAGCAAATATTGTATCTTCTCTTATTCATCTTTCTTTCTCTCAAGACAAGTGTTTGTTTATTTTTATCTTCTGTCTCGATACCGGTCCCGATCCATGCGATCCCGGTCCCGACTGCGATGGTGCTCACGATCTCTGTCTCGATCCCGGTCAGTCGATCGAGAACTACTCGTCCCATGCGTTGTCCGCCTCAAGAAGTCATCGACGTCTCTTTCGTACTAAAAATGGCAAAAAAAGAAAACAAATTTATTTAAGTATATAAACATTAAATGATATCAAATATTTTAGTATAAACTAAGTGTTCACGGCAAGAACTAGGGGTGTGGCGGTGGACAGCAAAGAATTCAGAAGCTAGGAAGCTGCTACATTGGGAGGAAATAAATGGTATTCAAAAGAAGGATGAAAGATGGAAGGAAATGTTTTATTTAATGACGCACTCAACATATTTTATTTACGGTTATATAGCGTTAGACATATGGTTAAAAACCAGACTGATATTGAGAGAGGAAACCCGCTGTTGCCACTTCATGGGCTACTCTTTTTCGATTAGCAGCAAGGCAGCTTTTATATGCACCATCCCACAGACAGGACAGCTAATACCACAGCCTTTGATATACCAGTTGTGGTGCACTGGCTAGAACAAGAAAAAGCCCAATGGGCCCACCGACAGTATTCAAAAGAGGAAAAACAAAAATTTAACATTATATCCGTGCCAGTCACATGATTAGATTTTTGACACTGTTCATAAGGGTTTTGGTTGAACTCAACACTTGCTGTTAATACTTATGTGTTTTCTCATATCTTTCCATCAGTATATTAAAAGTTTATTCTAGAGAAGCAAAAACAAAAATACCTTAATGATTAACTTGCCCTACAAATAATACAACCCATGACATCAGGTCAGATTGGTAGTGATAAGTTATTCTTAATCCTATAGGCCAATTACTTTTTAGTTACATTAAAGTAATTACAATGTTCAAATATTATGTGATAACACTCAAACAGTTTCCCTTTACCTTTTGGCAGACCGTTCAAAAAGTGCCCAAAGTCCTTCATTGAAACTGTGCTTAATCCTACAGGATTTTTCAAAAATACCATAGAACCAAACCCCCTCGGCCACTACTGACCCCGGTGGGGCTGCTAGTGCTCTCTTGCCCATGACTGGCGTGCGCTACAACAGCTTGCTCTGAATGTGCACGTAAAACTCTATGGCCTGACTCACACACAAATTACAGTACAAAAAATTAGGACTCGTTCCCATTTCTTTCAAATTACTCAAAAATTAAACCACCTAATAAACAAAGTTTTAGAAAATGTATTCTACGTACTGATCTCTTATCACTGTTTCTTGAATGGCTTGATTCTGGTCTGTAATCGTTGCCAGGCATGAAGTTTCTAGGCTGCTGGTGTTGATGCTGGCCGCCATAGCCACGATAATCTGGAGGTGCTTGGAAGTAACCAGGGGGCTGAATCAAAGACAAACATGATTAAAAAAAGCTGTGATAATGTAGGAAAATGTAATTGCACTACTCTAGCTGTAAATTTATACTGCACACATAACTTTCATTTTAGAATATTTAAACTTTGATCATTAAACCATTTTAAAAGCAGTTGACTCATGAAAATTAGTTCTAATGATTATGGGACTATTACATGCTGTTCTGCAAACATTATGAACACTTAGACCAAGTCAAAATAAACAATGTTATTTTTTCCGATTTCTCGAAATGTATCCGTAATTCAATAATGATATATTCCAATATATCATTAAAGGGGTTTTGCCAGAAAGTATAATTATGTACCCTAAAATCTTTGCAATTAATGGACATTGTAATTTCAGACAGATCATAGTTAGGAAACTGTGTTCAAATTTTGTCAAAGCGTATGAAATACAATCAAATTCTACTGAAACATTTCAAACCCAGACCCATCTGGTAAGGGCACTTATGGTCTGTTTCATTTTTATTACGAACCCTCAAATTATGTTCTGAGGTGGCATATGATGACTATGCATAGCCCATTTGGGTAAAAAGGAACAGATGAATTAGCATGTAATGTTATAATGAATAATATTAAACTTATATTAAAACATAGTATAGAGTTTTAAACCCATACCAACTCAAATAAAAAATGTTTACAAAACCTTTCTATGACTATGTACAAAAAAAAAGAAGTTTTTTTTCTTCAAAAAATTATATAGATTAATCTTATTTTTAATACAGGGGTGAAGACAAAATGTTAGAACAATCAAAGTAATTAATAATGCAGTACACAGACTAAAGGTAGAACTGTGCATGCTTTACATTGGCCGTTCCATTAGTTGTTTTCATACCTGTAATTGTAAAATAAGATTTAACCTATGCAATAGAGGTATTTCGCATTCCTATTGCGCATGCGCGCGAAGAGTAACGTCCCTTGACAAAATAGACTGAAACTAGTCTATCTACAAATTGGGGGGCGTGACAGACAGGCTGTTATTGGCGACTTGAGTAGCTTCGTAGGAGACTTTTAAACTTTGGCAACTAACATGTACATATTTCGAATTAGATGGTATAATGGCCGTAGAAAACGGTCCGCTGAAATTTACAGCAGAATGGTTCAAATTAAAAAGCAGTGCAACCACTTGGACAAAGGGTTTTTGATAACGCCAGATTAAAAGACTATCTCGTAAAAAGTATAAACAAAACATTTGACAGATTCCATAGGTTATGGCATCGATCGATATATATATATATATATATATATTTGAGAGAGAGAGAGAGAGAGAGAGAGAGAGAGAGAGAGAGAGAGAGAGAGAGAGAGAGAGAGAGAGAGAGAGTATATACACACACACATACTATATATATATATATATATATATATAGTCAAACCTGTCTTAAGCGGCCACACAAGGGAGTAGATAAACGTGGCCGCTTAAGACAGGTGGCCGCTGAGTACAGGTTGCCACATATATAGTCTTTAAAACATTTGTTGTTGTTTCTTGTTTTACCGTCTGTACTGCTAATTAACGGATGTGTGCTTCATAGTTGACTATAAATCAACTTTTGACATGTCTCTTTCAGAAATAATGCAAATAGAATACATTAAATTAACCGTTCTCCACAAGTTTGTTTTCTTTTTCCATTTAATTATTTAATTCCGACTTCATGCGATGTATTGTCATAGTAAGTGAATCTACAAATGTCAAGCATAGCCTGTCCAGAGGCAATTAGATGCATGTCAGATTCATACTTCCTTAATTGATACACAGTGGAGATGTCGGGACTGAATGGGTACTAGTATTCCTGAAGGTGTGAAGATCGGTTATTTGCTGCACCTTATAGCTGTTGTTAAAATATCCCTTTTATATAAGAGTAAAACTTTACTGTGGCCGCTTAATGTAGGTATTTTAGCGATTTGGGATCCGATTTAGGTGGCCGCTGGCCACGTTAGACAGGTGACCGCTTATTACAGGTGCATTTACATTATAAACCGTTTGGAAGGAAAAAAGTGGCCGCTTAAGGCAGGTGACCGCTGAGTACAGGTGGCCGCTAGGACAGGTTTGACTGTGTGTGTGTATATATATATCTATCTATCTATCTATCTATCTATCTATCTATATATATATCAGAAGGTGTTTTGTTGCATTTTTCTTAGTGTCTATCTAATTGGGAAAAGTTTTAAAAAACATGTATATCAATAAAGTGGGAATTTTAAAAAGGGGGATTTGAGGAGGGGTGGGGGGGGGTGAAGGTAGGTGCCGTTCTGTTTACCCATACACATGTTTTTATAGTGTCAACATCAACACATTAAGTATTATACAAAATATATTTATTTTCTTTACTGTTAATGTGTTTTCCACCATATCTAAGTATATAAAATACTAGACGGATCTGTGTAGGAACGTCCTGTACAGAGCCGTCATCACTCTATATATATTTATATATCATTACTATTATTATTATTATTTAAGGAGTGTCTTGTTATTTTTTTTACGATCATCGGGGTATGAACAAAATAAATCATTCGTAAACTGTGACCGGCTTCGGTGGCGTCGTGGCAGGCCATCGGTCTACAGGCTGGTAGGTACTGGGTTCGGATCCCAGTCGAGGCATGGTGTTTTTAATCCAGATACCGACTCCAAACCCCGAGTGAGTGCTCCGCAAGGCTCAATGGGTAGGTGTAAACCACTTGCACCGACCAGTGATCCATAACTGGTTCAACAAAGGCCATGGTTTGTGCTATCCTGCCTGTGGGAAGCGCAAATAAAAGATCCCTTGCTGCCTATCGGAAGAGTAGCCCATGTAGTGGCGACAGCGGGTTTCCTCTCAAAATCTGTGTGGTCCTGAACCATATGTCTGACGCCATATAACCGTAAATAAAAATGTGTTGAGTGCGTCGTTAAATAAAACACTTCTTTCTTTCTTTCTTTCGTAAACTGTGATGAACATAAAAGTAATAACAGACAATACGTATAATTAAATTTGAAACATACTGAGTAATTATAACATTAAAAGTTCATATATATATAGATATATATGTGTGTATGTGTATGTGTATGTGTATGTGTATGTGTATGTGTATGTGTATGTGTATGTGTATGTGTATATGTATGTGTATATATATATATATATATATATATATATATATATATATATATATATATATATATAACGTGAAACGATTACCCACAAACGTTTCCGATATCCATATGCTGGATATCGATGGAAGGATAACGAATTTCCCGGACATATGCGATTGGAACAGTTAATAATTGAACAATAGTCGTGGCCTCCCATTGCTTTTGCCCCCCAATTTGCAGATAGGTCTATTTTGGCGAGATCTCGCGAAATCTCGTGGTTTGCGTCCTCGAGTAACTTCGCAACGGGCACATGCGCAGTGGAATGAGAAAGAAGTCTATTAGATGATAATTTGTTACATTTTTTTTTTATATACAGATTTTAGTTTTTTCTAAAAAAATTTTACTCAAGTTGGTTTAGTTTTAAAATTTAATAGTATATTTTTATATGAATTTTAACTTTCTTCATTATAGAGTTATATACCAATTCATCGGTTCCCTTTTAGATACCTACTGAATGCACAGCAAAAGCCCTTTAAAGTGGACAGCCAGAAGACCAGGTAAAGAGTCTGGTTATAAATGGTATCTGGTCAAAAGAGCTTCCATTCTAGGACCATGAAAATTTTGTTTTGAGGGAATCTACTTTTCAGTGGTTTCACTGTATAAACTTTCAGGTGATATTTTGTTCCAACAGTTGTGCTTATCCTGCTTTTATAACTAAGATGAGTAGATCATACCAAGCAACACGTGTTAGTATAATACCTGCCACCAGAAGAAATCAAAATGTTATTACCATACTCACTGGCGGACCATACGGTGGCATGGGTGGAGGTGGTGGTCGTACATGGGCAAACTCCCTTATGTAGTCACTGTACGACTGAAATGATACATTTTAATATTCATGTGTAAAAACTGTCAATTCATTCACCTGTTGATTCATTATCATTGCTTCAAACCACCATGCATTGTACAAATAAAAGGGTTTTATTTCTAACATTTGACTTGACACCCATGATGGCTTTGAAATTGGGAATTTTAGTGTCATTTTACCAAAAACTGGGATTTGAAAAACATCTTATTAAACCAAGTTAGAATTAAAAATGTAATGTTTTATATATATATATAAATATATATATATATATATATATATATATATATATATATATATATATATATATATATATGTATATATGTATATATGTATATACATGTACTTGTGTTTATTCAAATAAATATATCTATTGTGCATTACAAAACGTTAGTGGGGAGGGAATTTACTCCAAAATTGGGAATAAAAAACAACATAGCCTCTGTAGAATGGTGGGGAATGGTGCCCATTATCGGAGTCTAGAAACATAGGTGATAAAACCCTGAATACATAAACCTAAACTTTCAATGTAAAGTAAATCATAACTTAACACATTCACTTGGGTAAAACTTGAGCCATTTCAATTTTCAATATAACAAGTACTAGCAGAGCAGCCATCCATATGGCAGATATCTCATTTTGGTGAACCCATCAAAGTACAAATACCACTTTAATAAAGACTTTAATATTACAACAACAAAAAACCCTGATGTGTATAGAGCAAAGTACAAAGTGGGATAACATTGTTCTGTTGAATTTCCATTTTCTTCAAGTGAAACAAGTAACATTGTTCTGTTGAATTTCCATTTTCTTCAAGTGAAACAAATGCATATATTTACATTATTAGGACATAATTGTAGTTTTGTTTTTGTAAAGACAGTGTAAATAATATTTAGCACTAAGACGTCACTGTAATAAAGAACACTACACCTTATGTTTTGTAGTGTGCCAGTAAAATCCATAACACAATGAAAACTTCTGATTTTTTTTTTTTACGAAACGCAAAATAAACAAGAGACAGTAAAAGCCATCAGTCATGATTAAGTAAAGCTGCGATGAAGACAAATATTAGACGACAGTCAGTGATAAAAATCTTTTTAAAAATAACCACTCTGAATCACATGACAAATTACTTTCAGAGTCAAATTAGTGTTTTCAGTCAAAAATTGCAAAAAAAAAGTTCCATTATTCAAATACAGTATGTAAGTGTAAGTTTTTACTTAAGTTTTTGAACCGTCGATTAGCCAACAGGTTTTCATTTACTGTTTATTAATACTTTTTAAATTTATTTTTTAGAATAGGGTCAATCTTTTCCCATTTTTCGGTGTGTGGATAAACAGAGGTACGTTCTCAGTATTTTTTTATCACCATAACCAACACATAGCCTAAACAACTGTTTGAATCTTACACCAAGCTCTGAAAACAGAGCCTAACAATGACTTAATGTTGTATCCATCCCATGCACTTACCAATGACAGATTGTACAAGCCTCTAAAAATTGAAAATTTACGTAACCCAATTATGGGTTATGCAAAATTAATTTCAAGTAACCCATTTTTTATTGGCTTAACCCGTCATATGATTTTACCCAAACAAAAAGTAGATTACACACAATTAGATTTGCACGAACAATGCACAAACAAAGTTATCGTTCTCACAATTTTTAGAAGCCTGTCCTAACTTTTATTGGTCAGTGTATGTGTATGTTTGTTTTCTTTATTTTATTAATCTAATCTTAATTGATAATGAACTTAATTGAAACCAGTCTGTTTCATACACAATAGCTGTTGACCGACTTCAGTATCTCTAACCTTCTTCACAATGGTAGCACAAAAACAAACAGCTAATCTAATTACTTACATAGTACATTTCAACCAAGTCCTTATGTAGCTTTCCCATTCAACAGCTATCAAATACTCATAATACTCATGCTCCATTCAACCCCCAAGTCCATGCCATTAAGTGCAATCCAATAATTAGTATGTTAAAAATAGAAATAGTCATAACATCATCCCTCAGCTGAAACTTGCATAACATTTTGTATATATATATATATTTGTACTGCATTTACTCACCAAGAAAATTTGTACTGCACTTACTCACCAAGAAAAATATGCTGGTATCACCTTTGCCGAGTTCCACCGAGAACAGGAAGATGCTCAGTTTGTAAAAGGGGAGGGGGAGAAAAAGCACAGGATTGGCCTTGTAAATGAGGACCAAAAAAAAGAGAGAGGGAAAATAGCCGAAGATCTGCCCAAAGAACCTGCTCAAAAGCTGTGCTGGAAAGAGTTGTAAGAGAGAATGGATTTGGAGCTACACCACCATGAAATATCTACTTGTAAATTGGGACTCACATAAACATGTTCCTCTGGCAACTGGGACTGAAATGAATTCTGTCAAAGAGAACGAGCAGAGTTGATTTTTGTTCTGTCCAAGTACCCATTATAAGTAACTGGTAACCCAAAAGCATAGCATTAATTTTAACTCATTACAGATCAACAATGCTGAAGGTATAAAACCAGGCATCAAAAATGTCCCAGACAGTGGGGTTTTTTTTTTTTTTTTGTAATGGATATTCCCAGAAAGCACTTAACATAAAAGAGAAAAACATTAAAGTTCCATGTCAAAGTTATAATAATGGTGGTTCCCATTAAAAATATTTATTATTTTTTGGTTTGAAACATAAAATTTTTATACTTTTAGCTATGCCTATAAAAAAATTACAACCAAATAATTCCATCTACTAGTAAAAACAAAATGATTATAGGGGGACTGGGGGATCTTGAGTGTCCCCCGCAGGCAATAACTAGTGACAATGTTATATGTACACATTCAACACAAAATTTACCCAGAATTATTTGTGGTCAACTGACAAAAGAAACAAAGATGGTAGCCAACCTATATTTAGCAACAAATTATTCGGGAAATTCCTCGTCATCCAGTGCAAGACTTTTAAAAACTATTTTCTAAATAAAGTTAATTATGGAAAATGTATGCACGGGACCAATTAATTTGTAGTTATTTATTACAAATAAATGTGAAAATAACAAAACAGTGTAGTTTCAACTTTGACATAGGACCTTTAATGGTTATTGCAAAGAAGTTTATAACGTGTACCTAATGTATATTTTTAATTTAAAAAACAACCCTATAGCATACCGATACAATTTATTTTAACATGTGCAATTTGAGGATGTCTGTGCCTATTCTATTTTAGTTCACAAGATAGAAATAAGTACAATTGAAATCTCAAAGGTCATTTCCCATGTTTTAAACTATAAACTACAAGATCTAATGGATATATGGGTTAGAAGAAAGAATGCAAATGAGATAGGGATGTCACAACGTCAATACTCTACAGATATCACAGTAATGTACATTCACTTACTCCATTGATAATAGTCTCCCTCCGTACACCTGGAAAACCACGTGGAGGCCTGTAAGACAAAAATGTTTTCCATTAGTTGTTCACAAAAAAGCCAACCAACTAACATCCTTTAAAATTCATATGAAAATCTGAATGTACATTATTAAAAATTTCATGTTTAGGATTAGATGTTAAAGGAAACATGTCACATGACCTATATTTGGCACAACCATGTACAATTAATTATAAATTGAATCACCTAAAAAAAATTTTTTAAATTAATTACTTAAAATATCTCCATAAAAAAAAACCAAATACGAGCTCTTAGCAGAAATTGCCCATCTTTAATGAGCAGGGCAATCACGAGGTCCATGACGTCAGAGATGCGTCGCTTGATCTGAAGCCTTACACTTAAAAGCATTAGTCCGTACCACTCATAAAGAATCTAAGACTTGCACAGCTTACCAAAACAATGAGTGTTCGTTCGCAAAACGTTTTGCCGTATCGATTTGAGCTGTTAGTAAATGAAGAAAGACACACATTTACTTACAACAGTGATACTGAAGAAAAAACGGATAGCGAGTCGGAGGGTGGAGAAACCGATGGTGCCAGACCAGACCGGTCGACTAATTTACAGCCCGGAGCTCGAAAGTAACCCGGAAACAAAACCAAAACCCGGATGCTAATGCCGAGGTGTATACTGTTCATATTTAGCATAAAGATACACCTCGATATGATGTATTTAAATATGTAAAAAATATAAATGTAGGACAATTTTATTTATTTTTCATTTTTTTTATTATTATTTTTTAATAGAAAATATCGCATTTTTCATGTTCGGGCTGTAGGCTACATAATGAAATCTGTATACACAGTGTAAACAATCGCTCTAATTTTACGACAAGGCGCTTCATAAACCTGACTTGTAAAACAACATTGTCTTAGAGCATAATCAACTTTTTAACTAAATATATTTCAATTTGCATCAATAGAACAAAATGGGGTTATAGTATTTTTCTCTCTTAAAAAAAAAAGCAGCATATTATTAGGCCTATTGGTAGGGTGCGTTAGAGTAAAAACGACCACTCACGATACCCAAGTGATAATTTTCTTTTCTTTGGTACTACGTAATTGGTCAGTTTTGTAATTTTAGATGGGAAAGTCTACTTAATCAAGGGTTTTACAGCATTATTTACAGTAATAAAGCAGGGTGGCTGATAATGTCCATTAACATTGTACTATAGTCGCGACAGGTTACGCCACAATACCCTGTGATCTTAAAAAAACTGGCACGTATTTTGTACGTATGTCTAGACCGTGGTAATCACTTACCTGGTCGATACCCTGCAATATACACCTGCCAATCAGGAATCACATGTGCAGGCCACGGAAAGAAAGGACCAATTAACTAAAACAACACTCCGATTCTCAAGTCAGCCCGTGGATGAAACATAATAGTTATTTCGACACCCACAGTAGTGGTTTATTTTGTATTGAACTTCGTGTTGCTTTGGGGCTTCGGGCGATGAGGAACGTTTTTGTGACGTATTCCGCCCGAAGATTAAAAACATTATTTAAAATTATTATTGTTTTCTACACGTTTTTTTAAAAACATATTTAAATACATCGTACTGAGATGTATCCGCATGCCAAATCCCATGTTTGTATATGCCATATTTAATTACTTATTGACGTTTCCTTCTTCAGACGGTGAATACAGATTTTGTTATGTAGGCCTACAGCCCTAACATGAAAAATCTTTTTTTTTCCAAAAAAATAAATAAATAAAACTTTCTACATTTTTGTTTTAACATATATAAATACATCATGCTGAGGTGTATCTTTGTGCCAAATATGTACAATGTACACCTCGGCATTCGCAACCGAGTACTGTTTTTGTCTCCGGGTAACGTTCGGGCTCCGGGCTGTAAATAGGCTGACACCAAAGTACAATGCGGTGTTGGTGTCCAATCTTTTCTTTTGCGATAAATTACACGCGTCTTTCTTCAGACACAATCCTTTGGAAAACCATAAAAAGACAATCCCGATCGTTTAAACTGTTTATTTTTATACCCAAAGGCCGCACAGTACGGCACTGTTGGACTGAAAAGATCGTAAGCCCCTACTCCATATATAAACAGTTAACAACAATGGAAGAGTACAGCGGCTCTGACGTCACTTCCCTTTTTTTCCAAACGCTCACGAATAAATATGCATAAATTGTACTTTGATACTGATTGGCGTAATTTCTTCATTTTAAGTTAACTACGCGTATTTTATTGTTATAAACTTATTTGTATATTATTTTTATATCATTTTGCTTTTAAAATGAGCTATAATATGGTCTCGTGACATGTTTCCTTTAAAGAATTAATTCTTTGAACATTCAAAGTTATCAAATCAATTTCTACTATAGATTTTCGTTAAATCTAGATGACAGTGTAAACAGAATGAAAAGAAACTATTGTTATACCTGTCCATTCTTCTACCCCGGAAAAATTCTGAAAAGTATAAACAAAAATCAATTTTCAAGAACTAAAACAATTTTTTTTTTTTTACACGTAAATAGAGATTATATGAGTTTGTGTGTCATACTGATTTTACAAAAAGAGTGTCGCTCTCGCTCAGGCAATACATAAATCCTGACAAGTAAAATCAGTGTGACACACACAAGTGTAATAATTTTTATTATCCATACTATTCTTATAATTTTTTTATGAATAAAAATGGCCGTCTCAAAATGTTTTAACCAAATCTAGAAGAGGACGACAAAATGACGTCATATTTCACAAGTACAGTAGGGGCTAGGACTGAGGAAGCAACCTCATGTTATGATGTCGCTTCCCATATGATTATTATTAACCCAGTTATGTTGAACAATGTGGATAATAAAACAATGTAAGAAACCCTTAATGTTTTTCTAGATGTGTTTTATTATTCAAGCCTTAAAAGTTTTGTCTTGTGTTGAACTTTGTTTCGGGTACTGTAAAACTGATGATCATGTTGTGAACCCACAGAGAACTGTATTTGATTTTTGATGAAAATAATTCAAAAGCTAAAGATGAAAATATTTCAAAAGCTAAAAATACCCCAACCACATTAATGACATATATTGACTGCACCATCTAATAAAGAAATTTTTTATTTAACGACGCACTCAACACATTTTATTTACGGTTATATGGCGTCAGACATATGGTTAAGGACCACACAGATTTGGAGAGGAAACCCGCTGTCGCCACTACATGGGCGACTCTTTCCGATTAGCAGCAAGGGATCTTTTATTTGCACTTCCCACAGGCAGGATAGCACAAACCATGGCCTTTGTTGAACCAGTTATGGATTACTGGTCGGTGAAAGTGGTTTACACCTACCCATTGAGCCTTGCGGAGCACTCACTCAGGGTTTGAAGTCGGTATCTGGATTAAAAATCCCATGCCTCGACTGGGATCCGAACCCAGTACCTACCAGCCTGTAGACCGATGGTCTAACCACGACACCACCGAGGCCGGTGCACCATCTAATAATGCAAACGGCTGCATATCAGTAATTACACATGATTTATTTTGACTCAAGCAATTACTTAAATTTATCATATTTACCATTTCTTTCAAATTCTCCTCTGTTTCTTTTGAAACGCGGGCCTTCAAAATATCCTTCGCGACTGCTACGCCGCCTTCTGTCAAAATAATAAACACAAGAGATTATTTTCATTCCTTTTTAAATTATTTTTTGTTTTCTACACAAGGATTAACCTTCCTTTCAACAAGTACATTGTAGCAAATCCCATTTCCTCTCATTTAAAAACACCACAATATTTTTTAATTACTTTCCCACACGATCCACAGTGATTCTAGGTAAGATGTAAGTAAAAACAAAAAAATTGTGTGACAAATGCAATGCAGACATCATTAAAAATCACATTATCAGCTAGCAGGAGTATTGCAAGCCTACCATTATATAATCTCCATTTACCTACCCTCAATAATGGATTATCAGTTTTTAAGAATTGTTATTGCAATAAGACTGTCAGTTGTAGATAAACAAAGTGTATTAGAAACTAGAGCCGTTCTTGAATATTCAACTTTTACCTATTCCGACAGAAATACTGATGTTTGGTATCTAACATTTAGTTATTTTGAGATTTGGTCAATCAATAGAGAAAAAGGATACCTGTTGCCACCACATAAACTATTCCTAATGATAAAATAGGATGGGATCTTTTATATGCTCTTCCACATAGACTGGACAGTAATGGTATCAGGTATAAGAACCCAAGGGCATCGGACCTCCAGTGTTCAGGGCCCCATTCCACAAAACAATCTTTACACTACGATCACCCATTGTTCGACAAATGTTTGAGAAAGTCACTAGCCCTCACAGAAGCTTTGGCTAGTGCCCTACATAATATAGTAACAGAGTTGATAATTTCCACTATCTCAGACCAAATAATCACTAGCCAGGACTGAGGCCTAGTGGATTTGTCAAACCATGGATCACCATAAATGCATAACTACCGTATACTTAAAGTGATCATAGTGCTAATATTGCTTCAACTACACACTCCCTTATACCACTGATTATATTCTTTCTTCTTATCAACTACACAACTCCCTTATACCAATGGGGCAATTAATATTAATATGCTATCAGACGTGGTCCACCATTAGTATATGTAGTTCTGATAAAATAAGAACTGATGGCCGACTCTACATATGTTAACATCAGAAACTTATGTGTTCTTTTCTGTCTTTTCTGTTCCGAATATTTCAGCCAGATACCAAGACTGTTTCAACTGACAATTACTTTAGGATTTACACTGGAAATAAGAACCAGTCTACCCATTACCCTACATGTGCTCAACAATAGAGCTTCTGCTCCAGTTATTTACCCATTCTCACGAGTGCTTCACATACGGTAAATCAAAGGCTAATGCATGCACAAAAGTCAGGGTTCTGCTCACAAATTTATGAGCGAGACTACTATAACCATAGACTTAAAATGGACAGTGGAGCAGTCAGCAAATGCTGCTCAAAATACATAGTATGCTTTCTGATAATTATTTTCACAAGCAGCTTTCCATCTTATTTTTGCAGCATTCCGTATATATAATAAATTTCCCCATTTTAGAAGCAATAACAGATTATAATCTTTTGTCAATGTTTGTCTCAAGCCTTCTGCATTGCTGTTAAAACAGTTAAAGTTTGTTTTGTTTAACGACACCACTAACACACATTAATTAATCGTCGGTAAAGGATGTCAAACATTTGTAATTTTGGCTTGTACTGTTGTAGTCTTCGGAGAAAACCCACTATATTTTTCTAGCAGCAAGGGACCTTTTATTACATACCTATTCAATCTTTTGAAGCCGTGTAATAAATTTATTCTGTATCAAACATATGTGCAATCTGGACCGGAACTTTTAAATAGGGAATTCCCTTTTGTTTTTACAGCAGTTGGTGCCTTTTATTTACTCAGGGTTGAAAAATAGCAGTCTCCTGGTCGCCCATGGCAACCTTTATTGGCTAAGGGCGACTAAGAATTTTACAAAGGTAGTCCGTTGGGCAACCATTGATTTTAGAGTCTGGCAAGTATGGTACTACCAGTTAAAAAAAACCGCACTGAAACTGAATTGAATGACCAATGTGACAAAACACACCGCGTTTCTGCTGGCGCGAACAACAGATCTGGCAGGAAACAATATTATGGAACATGTTCTATATATTGACAGCGCCAGTCGCAGTCTCAGCTTCTACGATTTGGTCTGGGGATGTAAAAAAAATATAGCTCAAAACGTATTGCAGACACTTGAACTGTTTTTTTTAAAAGTCGTCGGCTTATTGTAATGGACTGGATACACCATAATTATTTAGTAGACCTACTTTTTGACATTTTATAATGTTATGGTACAAATTACCGGCCTCGGTGGCGTCGTGGCAGGCCATTGGTCTACAGGCTGGTAGGTACTGGGTTCGGATCCCAGTCGAGGCATGGGATTTTTAATCGAGATACCGACTCCAAACCCTGAGTGAGTGCTCCGCAAGGCTCAATGGGTAGGTGTAAACCACTTGCACCGACCAGTGATCCATAACTGGTTCAACAAAGGCCATGGTTTGTGCTATCCTGCCTGTGGGAAGCGCAAATAAAAGATCCCTTGCTGCCTGTCGTAAAAAGAGTAGCCTATGTGGCGACAGCGGGTTTCCTCTAAAAACAGTGTCAGAATGACCATATGTTTGACGTCCAATAGCCGATGATAAGATAAAAAATCAATGTGCTCTAGCGGCGTCGTTAAATAAAACAAACTTTTTTTTTTTTTTGGTACAAATTAATCCTATTTAATTATTTATTCTGGGACAAAATCCAAATTTATTTTGTAGTTTTAACTCACACTAACATAAAATTTCCCATTACTACAGTGATTAATCCAAAAGTCAATTATAAAATTATAAAAACATTAATTTATTAAATTGTAAACCCATCCCATCTGAAATAACTTTTTTCCAGTGTAAACAATAATTTTTTTATATATATATATACATGTATATATAAAACTGCATACAGGTTTTAAGGCCAAGGTAACCTGAACGACTAAATCATAATACGAGATCAGGGCCGTATCTCTGCACAATGCAAAGTCGAATGGGTATTTGGCAAAAGAGTGGATGATTCCATCAATCTTCATCTAGTGCCTTGTCTATAGCAGGACAGCTACTCCTGGGGAAATTCTTTAATGGAGAGTTCATCCCTCTTGCATCGCTATAAAGAGGACTTCCATGCCCCGACTAATTTACTAAAACACGCAGTTTTACCTTTTAAGGCTTTAGTCTCTTTGTACCGCATTATCGTTTACTTAAGAGACAATGCAAGTGAAGTTGCATAAATTGGCTGTTCTAGCATTTTTCTTTATACTTATTATATGTAATCTGTGTCATTTAATGGTAATTTGTAAGGAAACATTTTTATTTATAATGGATTTTTTTTTCAAAAATGTTATTTGGATTAGTATGGTTTTAAAACTTAATAATATATTTTTTAATATGAATTTGAACTTTATTCATTATGAAGTTGTATGCCAATTAATTGGTTTGCTTTTGATGGAAATGGACTATATACATGGTTATTATTATACATGGTTGCTATTCAATAAACAAAATTCTAGTTTTGATTTTTGCTGTGCATTTAAATTTGAGGGCTAGTTGAATTTGGGATGGGCCAGTAAGATTTTTTTTCAACTGGCCCTGCTGGTGACCATGGTTTTCAACCCTGTTTACTTATGTCATATATGATTTTACAAATGACGTCATAACACAAGGCTGCCACAGAGTATGATTCTTAACATTAAATGAATGAATGAATGAATGAATGAATGAATGAATGAATGAATGTTTAACGACACCCCAGAACGAAAAATACATCAGCAATTGGGTGTCAAACTATGGTAATGCAAATAAATAAAGTGATGATCAACATCAATATAAAAATTGAATGTTTAAACAAAAACAGTGTAAAGAACTGTGCAAAAATACAAATACAAATATCACAGAATTTTATGGACACCGAATTTTACTCTAAACTTCAATTTGTGCTGTATTGGCCATTCTCAAAGAGAATGTTACACCCCTGCACCACGGTGAGGTTACACACGCGCAGGGGTAACATTAAATGAATTCATGAAAGGAGTTTTGATCATATTTTTAACAAAGTGTTGTTATGACGTTAAATTAAAAACCGGTTTTGTAAAACATAAAAGAAGGTATGTAATAAATACAGAACTTGACATACGTTGTTTTCACTTCCTATTTATTGTACTCGTTTATTTTGCAAAAGAAAATACCACTCGACCGCTACGCCGTCTCATGGTATATATTCTTGTGCAAAATAAACTCGTGCAATAAATAGGAAGCAAAAACAACGTATGTGAAGTTCTGTATATTTATATGTACTTTTGCACAGACATGATAGCACATACCACAGCCCTTGATATACCAGTCGAGAGGCACCGATCAGGATGGGAAAAATCCCAGTCAAAGAATGGGTCCACTAACTTTGTTTGCTGTTAAAAGGTACGCTAGCCTACAAGTCTAATTTTGAGACAAATGCTTCTCATTTTTAGCATTCGCTTCCATTTTGAAAATTGAAATCGATCGATTCCCAGTCCATAAATTAGGGCACAGTATTTTTTGCCAACCAACATATGTTTGACTGTCAATGTGCAACTTTAGTCCTACTGAAGTGTTATTTATTTGGATTTATTTGGATCAATAAGTTTAAGTTTATTATCGAGTGATAGTTCAATAAGGTGATGTTTAGCTGGACCTTCATGTTGAAAATCGATATGGTAATGAATGCTATTGACATCTTTTTGACACGACAGAGCCAACGTTGTGTTTGCCTCCTTTTTACTTTGCTAAATAAGTTGTTTTAGGACAAAATCAAGGGAAGACATTGTAACTGTTGTTTTGTTGATCCTTGACGCAAACTATAAACCTGTTTGTGTGTGAAGAATGTCAAACCTGCCACTTGATCATTAATTGTTTAAATGTTATTTGTCAACCATACCCAGTCAGTCCATTCCTTGACGTGGGCTTGTATGTCTCAGTGACCCAGAGAGCTATGCCAGCAGGAGCTTTGGCTTTTGTTAGGGACACCCAAGCTGGACTTGTCAATGGGTACTAGTAGAGGCTAGACTGATATGGACTAAGGGTGAGGTAACCCTAAAACCTCGAGTGCTGAAGTCAGAGGTATTGGGCACTCTAATAGACCACAATACCATGCATCAACAGCTATTATGACTACATTTCTGGACAATAATAACGTGATCAGTGCTTGCCCTGTGATGTCTCGCCAGGCAGGAGCAGCGCCGGCCTCCTTACCTCAAGGGGGCCCATCCTCAGCTAGAAGCTGTATGGAACAAGAAGTGATCTACAGAGAACCCTATCGTTCATAGTCACTGCTGGCCTCAACGTGTAGTCAACAAGTGAACGAAACGAAAAAGAAGCATATTGCACTAGCTGTTAGTGGTCAGGTAATCAGACCGAAGATGGCTAAGAGACAATAAACACAACAATTAGTGGCACCATAATCATTGATAACTGTCTGATTGTCTGTTTTTCAAAGGTACAATTTTCACTAAATAAAGAGTTTGGGACTGAATTATGCATTCAGTGTTCAGTTTAGAGAGGTTTCTAGTTCAGAGAGGTAAATTTTAGTGTTAAAAGATGTGTAGGTGATGGGACCATGAAAAACGTCCGGTTTTGAGAGAATTCCAGTCTTGAGAGGTTTCACTGTAGTAAATAAAATGTTGGATTAGTTAACTCATCACCGGTTATGTAAATATAGTTCAAGTAGAACTCATGTCAACATACTTCCCCGGTTACCTAAGGTTATTAAATATTGTCATTCTGAATATTCTGAAAGCACACTGGTCCACACATTTGTTTTGTATTTTAAAGTTAAAAATTTTCTTTAAAAATATTCATTTCACTGCCACAATAAAATGGAACGATAAACGTGTTACGAATGAAAGTTATTTTAATTTTAAAAAATTAACACAAGTAATATGCACATTTTTAGTGGCACCCACCTGTGTTCACTGGCCTGCATGACGGCACATAAGTCTGCGCAGCAAACATTAAAACAACCACTTCTGTCGCTAATACTCACAGAAACAATAACAGGTAATGGATCCGACTTTTTGTAAGTTCTAGACAACAAATACTTCCTATTGTAGTCTGTTTCAGGAAAATTTAGATAATGCAAATGAGATAAATATAAATAGTGTTCCATGCTCCTTAGTTTGGATAACACAAAATGACAATATAAAAAAAGGCCAATGTCAAAATTTATGATCATTATTCAACAAAAGTTGTCTGTTATCAACTGTATAAATGAGCACAAATAGAAATATAGCAGTCAATGTTAATTTTGAAACAAGACTATAGCTAAAAATAGGCAGTTTAAGCTTAATAGCCTGGGCAGCCCATTGCTTGTGTTGTGTCACTCGGAGGGAAATTTAAAGTATGCTTGGATGTTTACATTAACAGATAAAATAAAACATTTATTTCATTCATGGATTCATAAATTACAATAAGGTATGCATTGAAGCTTCTATGTAAACTTGTGGAAGTTAATATACAAGGTTGATCATTACAGTGGTGACAGACACATGTTGAAAGGTGATACAAAAAACATGTTGATCGAGGCTGGCCAAAGTACACTTTTAGTGCATTAATTCATAGTTTTTTTCAATCAAATTGTTATGTACCAGTTTTAAACATATATTCACAATCAAGATGTGTTGTTTTGACAATTGTTTTATGAATTAAATTAACATTGTTAGTTTGTTTACAAACATACCCCAGGATGTAATGTAACATCATTAAAACGTGCAGACTTCTGTGCCACGCAGACTAATGAAACAAAGAAATGTTTTATTTAACGACGCACTCAACACATTTTATTTACAGTTATATGGCGTCAGACATATGGTTATGGACTACACAGATTTTGAGAGGAAACCCGCTGTCGCCACTTCATGGGCTACTCTTCCGATTAGCAGCAAGGGATCTTTTATTTGCACTTCCCACAGGCAGGATAGCACAAACCATGGCCTTGTTGAACCAGTTATGGAACACTGGTCGGTGCAAGTGGTTTACATCTACCCATTAGGTCTTGCGGAGCACTCACTCAGGGTTTGGAGTCGGTATCTGGATTAAAAATCCCATGATAATACTAGACACATTTTTTTTTAGCTCAATATCTGTAAAACTATGTGGGACAGACAGGACAGAAGAGCAAAAAAAACCCAAAAAACTATAGTCCCCTCTGGTTACTGGTAGAAGCAGACAGGGATTAACAAATTGAGCTTTGAAATATGATTATCAGATCCAACCAGCACTCTGCAGGACCCCTTACTATTATTAAAAAATATAGTCTATGTGGTAACAGCAGGTTGCTTCTCTCCTCTAGATTGTATCATTTATTATCAAACATCTAATTATTTTTTTAAAAAGGTAATTTCATTGAGGAAATTGAATATTTTAATGTAAGAACAGTGCATCAAGATCAGTAATAAAGAAAAACAAATCAGGGTTTTTATTTTAATGGTGTCAACTGTTCAGCTGTCTAGACTATGTAACAAAAAATTAGCTTCCTTTTTGTGATATGAGAGCATAAATCTTTGTGATGTAGTCTTTACCTTAGTGAACCAATAAGTTAAGTACTAAAACATATTTTAACATGTTATACTTCAATAACTGATATAATATAATTAGCGTTTTGATGGTTCACTGGTCTCAACCTGCCTTCTCATGTGATTTGCAGTTTGCAATTTCGCACTGCCGGTAGCCATCAGAGATTAGTTCAGAGACAAAAGAATGCATGCCTTTGATGAACTTTTTTGTGGTGTGGTAGACGTTTTATTAATGATAGTGTCCACAACTACTTGTTTTTAATTTAGAAACACTCAACACAGCTAATTAAGCCTTAACAGTACTAGATCTCTATTTTACTATCACTGTATCAGACATAAAACCCATCAACATGTTAAGAGATACAGCACATGATGCCCATTATTCTTGGAAAAACCTTGGATCATGTACACAGTGATTTACATAGAATGATTGATGAATGGCTTAAAGATATCACTTTAATACCATAAAGATGTCGCAAGTCTCAAAGAGTAGTTTTCTATTTGATTTGAATGGGATGAAGCCCGCATTTGAAGACGGCAACAAACCAGTTATTTTATTTATCTTGTAGTCCAACAGAGTTGGAATATTATATTTATTCAAAATGTTATGCAAATTGTGCATCAATGAAGGAAATCTTCTGAACTATGACATCACTCCCACTACTTTTGTCACATCAATCAAATGGGTTTTTAACTCTTTAATTTATAAATAAATATGCATTTTCTGCTATCTTTATTATCAGACAAATCTTTATTTGTATGTACAATATTGAAATTAAGGATATAAAAGTTATGTAAATAAAAATAATATTAGACATTATTTCATGCTTATGTATATAGTGATTGCGGAATAAATAAAAATAAAATTGTACTTGTAGGTTTTATAAAATGTAGTGTTGGGAACTGGATGAAATGTTTTGGCGATCTTCAGTTTGCACAAATCATTAATGATTTATTAATTAATATTGATTAAAATGTATGCTGTGCTCTGAGGAACCTAAATCGGTTTGCTTCAAAAATATAGGACGTGCAGTTTGACTAGATTAAAAAGATATTTCTCGTAACTAAAGTGCCATAAGGAGAAGATGTAGTGGGCCCTAAAACCAATCCAGCAAGCTCTACAATAATGTACCACTGATAAAACACATTAAAGGAAATTTTATACTGGACACTTTCTGTATTATTATCATTGATGAATGTCATTTTATTCTGGCTCTTGCATTTTGTTTCGTTATTCACAAAGTGACAGTATTATTTAGACATAGTATAGTGATAAAGTAAAGTTACAAATGTTTTCACTAGGAACATTTCTGCGACTAATAGGATTCAAAATTCAAAAGAAAAACTGGACAAAAATTATTATTTCCTGGTGGGTTTTTTTTAAATATAAACGTTTAAAACTACTTTAAAAATATATATTAATTACATTATGGGAGACTGTCGGACACAAATTCTTTAAAGTTCTACTACAGTCCAATATGATTTTTTTTTTTTTTAAGTACAAAGCTCCTGGCTCAGTATTCATAAATATACTTAAGTTAATGTATGATACTTAACTACGTATTTAAAGTGCATAGATAAGTATCATACTTTAACTTAAGTATGTTTATGAATACGGAGCCTGGCCTGGTGCTCATAAAACTTTTAGTCTTCACTCAGACTCTGTTATGACAACGCCATACAAATTGTGTGTGACGTCATTAAAGATAGAGTCTGGACTCTTTTTTAAGTTTTACAAGCACGGGCCCAGGTCTCACATAAAAATTGGGCACTACATTTCATGTATATACTAAAAACTAAATAGTACATCTCATTCATGTATTGCCTAAATATACTGATTTTAGTCTTTGAATCAAGAGTAAGCTAAATGTAGCAATCAACATATTCACTACAGCATCAAGGACTACTGAACTGGAAAAAAGTACTTCTGTAAAATACTCTTTTGTGTTCCATTTTTGTAATTGTAATCAATTGGTTAAGTGGTTTTTGCAATCAATGCTGATCTCAATGATCAGATCATCACTAATAAAATGTACCAAATTCTCAGCACATGCTTTTATTAATTTTCTCATGAAAGCATGAGCTGATCTATTTGCATGAAAAAGAACTAGTTAAAATAGTTCAATATTACCAACTCTACAAACAAAATTATAATTGCTGGATTTTTTAAATTTCACACCATATTTGTTTTTTGTTGCATTCGATTTGTCCTTCAATCTCCTTAAATTATTCTGATATTAGTTTCAATTCACAATTTAATTTTTTTAAGATGCAATCAGGTCAAAAAAAATGTTTTGTGATTATATTGTTTTCTGTAGCTATGGGAAAACATTTTCTGTTTAATAAACTATGATGTAAAAAAAACCCACTGTGATTTATCAATTCAAATTTTAATTTGCAAACTGCTTCCAATTAACAATATGAAGGTGAAAATTTAAATGCTTATTGCGTGATTATAAGGACTTTATATTTTAAATGTTCATCTGTTACACAGGAGGTCATTAAAATTGTAAAGCATTTTTGTCATTAATTCCAGTTTGACGTTAGAATAAAAATTAAAATCTATTTTTATGTGAATACTGTCAATACTCACAGTTAAAGAACATTGTCTGCTCGTGTAGTTTAAAATTTAAATTTTTCAAAAACTTTTTTAATTCTAAAGTGACACCTAAAAGTCTGGTCTCCAACTAGTAGAGACCCATTAATAAAAGAATAATCAAATATTGAGGTTAGCAGGATAAAGTATTGAAGAAAATATCATATTAAACACCAGGAGCAGACAACATTCTTACCATGAGTGAATATTCGGTTGGAGATTTTCATTTATTTACTCACAAATGTGTATACAAACTGCAAAATAAATGAATTTTTTATTTTATTTCCAAAACAGTTTTCCTTTCTACATGAAGCCAAATTGGAATTACTGACAAAAATACTTGTAGTGTTTGATGTAACAACGTATAGCTGCTATCAATCATACAAAATTTTAAATTTCTTTTAATGTAACATCATACAATATTAAACATTAATTTTCATCTTCATACTGTAAAAATGAAAGCACACAATTAAAATATTCTTCAGCCTGCATTGCCACACCTGCTTTACATATCCACAAATGCTAAGTCATTTAACTATACCATCCTGCCAGTGTTGTGTAAAATAAAATCAAAATGAACATACCCTTCTGTCGATGGAATCATCTCAGCTACCAGGCGAGATTCTCCACTAAAAGGTCACATCCTACGCACAATAGTCCCACGAGTATTTTTTCTACTCAGTCCAAAATTGAGAAAACCGGATACTAGTCCATAATTTCACACATTACTTTAAGTCCCAAACTTTTTGTTTTGTTTTAATTATTGTCCTTTTATGCCCCTATTTACCCGAACTAGCAAAATTGTCCATTGCAGAAAAATTGGTGTAGAAATCACATTTTTATCTAATAAAATATCCAAACTTAGCCACAAATTAAGAAAGTTCACGGATATGGCTATTTGGATGGGTACATATACCTAGAACAGACTGAGCATTCACACAACCCATACTTAGTCCACATGGTAGGAGTGGTGTAATGCACAGACTTAGTCAGTCTCTATTACCAGTAAAGATCGTCTCTGCTATTGGGCGCTTGTTGCACACTGTATACTTTTTGGCCAGTAACTTTGGCCATATTTTCTCCATGCTTTTCTACAGATCAAGTAAACACTACACCTGATGCTTGCACACAACTTGAATCTTCAACTGGTTTTAGTTTTTTTGAGGTGGAATCAGTTCTTTCGAACCGGATTTAGTTGTAAGAAACTGGATTTTAAGTTGTTCCATGCACTGGAACTGCTTTCAAAATTAAGTCCCTGTAATAATCTAATAAGAGAAAAAATATTCATTAAAATTATGTTTAAAATTTTTCTTTTTTCCTTTCTTTTTTACGCTCAAATATGTATATAACCATTACACATTTGCCCCACCCAGACATCCTCTAAAATCTATCTTCTATATATATTTTTTCAAATCCATTTCTTGTTAATAAAAATTTCCAGAAACAGGCTTGAACTCAGAATCAAAACCATGACACAAGGTATGGAATCTGAGTGTGGTTTGAATTATTTCACCAGTGATCCACATGATCATAACAGCCGAGTCTATGTTACTCCTCGTCCAGAACAAGAAGTCAGCTCTGACACAATAAATCCTAACCTAGAAAACTCAAACGGTCTGCCAGTGCCACGTCGCTCTCTTGGCTTTACAGGACGAACTAGGTGGCGAGATTTCCGAGCTTTTCGTATAATTGCATCAATATCTTGCTTAGTATCTGGTGGAAAGAGTTTACACAATGTTTCACCACATCTCCCTTCAATTTCCTGAAAAAAGAAAATAGTGTGTTAATAATTATAAAATATTAGAAAAACCCACAACACATTTTGCAAATGGTTTTAAGTCATTTCCTTCCAAGTTAGAGTACAAAGTTTAAAAATAATCCTTGGAATATAAACATAAGAGTCAGCACACGGAAAAATCATACCAAAAAATATATACATATCCAACATTTGAAGTGGGTATAAAAAACAAGAGATTGCAATTACCATGGAATGGCCTAAATTTAAATTCTACTATTCATCCAGTCAATTTTTAAAACGATCAGTTTGTGATAAAATAAAAGAAAAAGAAAAGAAGTTTTCTTTTGACTTACCTGACCATCTCTGCCTATTTTAACGGGTTTGTATTCATTCCATGGATTGTGAAGGTGACCAGCCTTTGTGAAAGGCAGTTCACGTCTGAAACGAAACCAATGATTACAATAAAGAAAAATAAAACACCTCTTCTTCATTCTTGTAAAAGAAGCAAAAATAAGTTTAATTTAAACAATTGTTTTATTCAAATGGCAAGCAGGTAGTTGTGTCCAAGGCAGCCTCAACAACCTACAATAAACAAAGTACTCAGGATGAATAACAAGTTACACACAATAAGGAATTAAATTATTCCATTTACCTACCAGCAAGATTTCTTTATTAGTTATCTGAGCAAAAAAACATTTTTAATATTTGATAATGTAGGCAAAAACACATTCTAGGCTGTGTGTTATCAAAGTGTTAGTAACCACAAATTTATACCTGCAAACCCAGTCGAGTTTGAAGACCCCACTAAGAGCCCTGGCACTCATGCCTGGAGGAAGTACCCAACGTATCGGTGGATGGTCCTTTGTAGATTCATCACCAATTCGTGCAAAACCTGAAATATCATTGACAAATAGATTTCAAAGTTTGTACTTTTGTGTACATGAACAAGTATATATAACAACAACAAAAAAACTTTTAAAAATAAACTGATACACTAGCCATTATACAATTTGTCACATGGTAATTCTATCCATAGGAAAATGCAGACATGCACATATCATACAAGTTGATTTATAGATTATATATCCTTTTAAAAACTCCTATCCTATACATTATTCTTGTACAAAGCCAATCACAAAAAATAAACTGTCAATTCTATTACATTATAACATCTAATATACTTTACCAATTACGTATTCTTGTACGAAGCCAATCACAAAAAATAAACGGTCAATTCTATTACATTATAACATCTAACAAACATACTTTACTAATTACAATTCACAACTATTACTTTTGAATCTAAAACACTAATTTAAATGAAATCATATATATATATTGTTAATTCATACCTTGAAATTTGCCACTTTCCTTAACTGAGAAAATTAGAATTACATTGTTGCTCTCCTATAATAAAAAAAAATAATAATAAAAAAATAAAAATAAAAAAATATATATATATATTATATATATTATTTGAAGACAGCAATTTTGATGCAAGACATGTAATATTACATTATCTCAATAATTATGATCAAACGATACATAATTTTAGCATATATTCAATGTGTTTTGAAAGAAAACAAATTGCTGGGAGTTAAGTTTCACTTTCAGTGCATACTAGTCCCTACAACTTCAAAGAGGTCGATGAATATTTAAAACCCAATCATAAAAATTTCTCAAATAAGTTTATTTTTATAGTTTTCTATGTATTTTTAGACTATAAGAACTAGTAATCTTAGACTTACCCGGAATGCTTGGTTTAGCCTGGCCTCGTTTTGTGGAGGTGTGGACCAAACCCCTTTGGCTTTAGCAAGAGCTACATTTTCATGGTTGTTACTTTTGATCAGAAAGTAACGAGCATTCCGAAAGATGTATTTCAGTTTGGCATTGAAACCTGTTCCGAAAAAAGAAAAACAAAATTATTTTTTAAAATTATATTATATTACAAAACAAATATACATACATAATATTCGTCAGGAACTTTATGACTACGTCAATCATTTGATGAGTTTAGAAATATTTTCATGTAAACTGAAACAGACCCTAGTTTCAACTTGTGAAAATGGATACCAAGTTTGGTTCATTTACAAACCAGTAACACATTTAGATAAAGTTACAATAGAAAGAAAAGTCTGCAACATTAAAATGAGGAATTATCAGTAAAAAATAGATGGGAGCTCATATCCATAACTGTTATTTCTCCGAGGTACAAGCATTTTTTAAAAATTTAAAAAAGCATACCAGTATTGTGGTATTAGAAACAACAGGATGACAGAAACACCTGGGATGTACAGTAATGGATAATGTAAACAATAAAATGTAAGTAATATCTGATTTTAATTATCAAAAAAGGCTTCAATAGTAAAAACATTTGCAGTAGGGTCTATCACTTTAAATACAATATACAGTTTTATTACAATTATTCAATAACCAGTTGATTATATCTGAAAATTATAAAAACTGTATTGCAATCACTGTTCTACCAAAACAAACTATATGTTAAAGAGTTAAAACACTTGATGGCTATTCTACAATTAATTACATTGTGGAAGCAGGAGGAACAATAATTATATTTTATATTATATTATACTTTTCCTTTATAGATACATTATTTAAATAAAATTCTGGGCTTTTTTTTTTATGTTGTGACTATATAAAAAAAAACCTCATGTCATAGCTTCTCCATATAATCAATTCTGGAACATTGCCAATATAAACTTTTAAAAGTATAAACAAAACAAAGTCTCATTACGTCTTCTCTCTGTTTCACTATCGCTCTTATTTCCACTCTTGTTGCTCTTGAAGCTTTCGTTACTGATGTCACTCTTGTCGTCATCAATGTCGTCCTCATCTTCCTCACTTTTCTCACTGTCTTCCTCGCTCTTGTCCCACTCTATAGGCGAGATTTCTCTTCCATCTAAGCGTTTCTTCTTTCCTTTTTTCTTTTGCGATTCGCCATCTGCACCAACCTCACCATCTGCAACAGAGCCAAATATCAGTGTCCAATTTTTCGTACTCAATAAAAAATCATGTCACTCTCTCTAGCTTTAATAGCATCCATATCAAACACCTATAATGTCCGATATGAAATTAAAATACATTGTTTTGTTTAATGACACCGTTAGAGCACATTAATTTATTAATCATAGGCTACTGGATGTAACATTTAGTAATGTTGACATTTAGTCTTAGAGAAGAAACCCCCTATATTTTTCCACTAGTAGCAAGGGATCTTTTATATGCACTATCCCACAGACAGGATAGCATATATCACAGCCTTTGATATACCAGTTGTGGTGCACTGGCTGAAATGAGAAATAACTCAATGGGCCCACCGACAGTGATGGATCCTAGACACCCCATGCATAAACCAAGCACTTTTCCACTGCACTATGTCTCACACCGCACTTTTAAAATGACAGTTATTAAAAACATAATGGTTGTTTTTTCAGGTTGACATTTTAAGGTTTAGTTTCTATCATTTAATTGGCTAAAAAAAATTGGGATTGTAGTCAATCCTAAACAGCTGTAACTTTGGTCTGTCGCTGTACTAATACATCAGAATGATATTACTGTTAGTACAAGTGTAACAAAAAAAGACCCATAAGAGTCATGATAAAATGACATAAATCAAACACAATAATAGAGAAAGTTTACAAAATATAGTTTTATTATTATTGTGTTTTATCAATGTCGTGTGGTAAGGCTTGCTGGATTGGCGTCGGGCTCTTTTTATCTCCTGCTGGCACTTCCTTTGTTTTTACCTCAAAATTGTTCACAGCAATTAATCTGTGGTCTAGAACACATTAGCACAATGTCACCACTAAGATTCTTTAGAAAGTATAAAACCAGGAAAATAATTTCAAAATTAAGAGAAAAACAAATGATAAAAATAATAATAATAATAATTAAAAAAATTATACAGTATAATATTGATAGAGAAGAGCAAATTGACACAAATGCAAGCAAGAGCACAGTAAAATAAATTAACATATATGTACCGGTAGTATTAATCACACACAACCGTTTCCCAAAAATCTTACTTATCACTACATAAGCTACCCCAAAAAATCAAACTCATGTTTCCCGTAAATCATCTTCAATCACAAAACAAACATTGTTTCATACTTTCAATACTTCACAAGACCAAAATTAGCAGACTATTAAATACAGAGCTTTAGACTGCACAAATGTGATTAATGTTGAGCACCAAATATGCAACCTAAAATAATCATACCCAAATAAGTAGGCTACAAACATGTTGACCTCAAAATGTTAAGCTCTAATTAAAATAATTTAATGAATTTCCGAAAATTCACGAACTTTCAGCAGTTATACCAAGTTAAACCAAAACTTATACCAAGTTAGTACAACTGAACATGCAGATTTTTTTGAAGAATTGAATATGACAATTTTTGTCGTTCATAAACAGTACCACTTTACATATTGCATGAATGGTGTTGTGCATTAGCGCAGAGCCTTTCATACATAAATATGTAAAGCAACTGTCAGATCTCAACTTCAGTGAATGTAAAAAATTATCATGTTCAATTTTCATATTTCTAAGTGTGTAACTATTTTACCAATATAAAACACGGTACCATGAAATATCAAACAAAACCCCACTCTTCAGGAAATTAATATACAGAGTAAGAGGAATCTATCAGTACTGACTAACAAAATGACGGAATTTTCTTCTCTTTTTTTACATTAATACAAACAATTTTAAACATTTAATAACATTTACAGATTCAACATTAACAAATAACCTAGACACTTACGTTAATTTAAAATAAACATCGAGTGTCTACTAGGCCCAACAAATTTTCATGGGGATGTAATATATGAATATAACATTTTTGAAAGGGTAATAGAATAATATGAACTCTGTCAAAGTGTTAAAATTCATTCAAAAATGGGGAAATCCCCACAAAAGTCAACCGTATCTGTAACTCTACATGCAATATGCAAAAGTTCCCAGGTAAAATCTTGAGCCACTGCAACGAAAAATCCAGAGTTTAGGGGCCACAACTCTGTCAAATATAGAAAAATCCCCATGAAATACATGATTAAAGCAATATATAAAATTTCAGTTAATATCTTGATACTTTACTAAAACAAAGTCTGGAAAACAATATGCAGGACACATGATATCATTCGGACCAATCCAAGCATTTAAAACAAGAGTATTTATAGATTGGAATTATTATGTACTTCAAAGCAAATATGTTTAATTTAAGGACGACATTGTGTCAAATAATTTGAACTTAGCTCCTATGTGCTTGTATTGCTTATATGTCAACTTGATCTCCACTACCAACCTTTTAGCAATGCATCTAACATAAACTCCGAGTGGCGGTCACCCTGCCAAGCCTCCTGTTGGTCACCTGCCAAGACACCAATCAACAGTCAGGTCGGTTTTTGTACAGTGATGTTCTAATTATCTATTTATAACTCACGGTGAACTATATCCATATACTGTAAATCATGAAATTTATGCGAGCAAGTAATTAATGCGAAAAATGTGGCGAACACATCGACGCAATAATAACTTGACGCATTTTGTTTAGACTCATTCCCAATACAAAAAATGTGCAGGATTTTACTAATTTTACGATGTATTTTTCAAATTTTCTTACACTTCATATTACTGTATACATTTAAACTGTTTTGAACATTTGTAAAATTATAATCAATAAATTTTATTACTAAATATATTCCTGTAAAAATGAAACAGTAGAAAATTATATAACTGTAACCAACAATCCGTGCATATTTCTTCAAACCATTTGGCTTGATTCTATACATAGCATTTATATTTAGACTGGTCACAAGTTGTCACTGTTGCAATATATCGCATTTGTTAACGTCTATTCCTGTGCTGTGCAACAAGTGTATAAAATCAGTCTAAAACATTTGTTAGAATAATACGTCTGTGTTCGCGTGAAATATTGTGCCCTGTAATAGTGACCTGTTTACCTTTTATTCCTACTGGTGGATTAATTAGAAGCAATCACCACACAAAAGTGCGAGGCATACCCTTAACAATAAGGTGTAGTTATACTAATTACACTACTTTAAGTAGGCTAATTAGGGCTTCTTGGTCGACCCAACATGCGATTAGCTTCAGGTTATGTAGTAGCTGTGAAAACAACTACGGACTTCTTTTAACATGAAAGTAAAAGTTTGTTTTATTTAACGACGCCGCTAGAGCACATTGATTTTTTATCTTATCATCAGCTATTGGACGTCAAACATATGGTCATTCTGACACTGTTTTTAGAGGAAACCCGCTGTCGCCACATAGGCTACTCTTTTTACGACAGGCAGCAAGGGATCTTTTATTTGCGCTTCCCACAGGCAGGATAGCACAAACCATGGCCTTTGTTGAACCAGTTATGGATCACTGGTCGGTGCAAGTGGTTTACACCCTTGCGGAGCACTCACTCAGGGTTTGGAGTCGGTATTTCGATTAAAAATCCCATGCCTCGACTGGGATCCGAACCCAGTACCTACCAGCCTGTAGACCGATGGCCTGCCACGACGCCACCAAGGCCGGTTTTAACATGAAAGATGAAGCCCAAACAATATAATAACAACAGAACTGTTTTTTATGTGATGTGGACTTTTAACCGACGCATTAATAAAAATACGCATTTTTGTTCACTCATGTACAGACGCAATAATATCATGTGTTAATTACATGATTTACAGTATATAGCACATGTGATAAGAATTATCATATATTATTTTTTAAATTTGAAATTAAAAAATATATATATGTAGCTCCCACTCACCATCCAAGCAAACAACAAAAATATTTAATCATCAAAATAATATCAAATATTTTTAAAAGAAGACACTTAACTTATAAATATGGAAATAAGGAAATAATCCTACAAATGTTATCCTTTTTTTTTTATTCATAAAAGACAAAATGTTTTTGTGCTAGGTCTTATGGAATAATTGACACACCAAAATGTTGAGTATATCCGCTGTAGTAGGGTGTCAAACAAAGGTAACGGTCTTGTGGATCAGCACGTCTAAAAATATTCAGTTTTTTTTTTTTTTTTAATATGAACTGAACATTTTAAACCAGTGTTTTTCAGTTTTCAGTATGCAATCCAACGAAAAGCAATATAATTTTATACCTAATTCTCCATCGCTCTCTGTGAAGTTTGACTCATCTCCCCCGGTGCTGTCTGCCTCACTGCGTGTGTCGTAGTCCTGTGTGTCTCCATCAGTAGTCGTCTGCTTCACCTCCTCGTCCTCACCACCACTCAAACTCAGGTTGCACTTGACATCGCTGTCGGCTATGGTGTCCGTCACCATACTAGTTTCTTCTTCCAGCTGCAAGTCATCACAAACTACAACAAAGAAGCAAACAATGAAAATAAACAAGCATTCTGAGCGCACTGCTAAAGTAATACGTGTCCCCTACCAGACACTACAAATTTTTGATCTCCTAAATTAAAGGGCCATAACTGAAAAAAATTGGTAAATTGTCATTAAGGTTATACTCGATCTGTAACAGTACACAATACAGCTATATACACATTTTTTATCTCAATATCTTCAGGCATTGCATTTCTCTTAAGTTTAAGTTCAAGGGTCATAACTGTGAAAAATTGGTAAATTACCATGAAAGAAAAACTTGATCTGTAGCAGTAGAAAATTTCAGCTCAGTATCTTGAAGCATTGCAAACAAAAAGTCTGGAAAACAAATGTTCCTACCTCCTAAGTTCAAGGGCCATAACTGTCAAAAATGTAACAGTACAATAAGACACGACACAAAATATCAGCTCAATATATCATTCTGGTAAAAACATCCGGAAAACTATATATGTGGAACAAACGGATGGACAGACAAGACACATGGACATGAAACCTATAGAGGCACCCAACTGGACCTGAAGGGCACTAATAAATGATAAGTAACAGTTAAAAAAAAAAAGGTTTTAAAAATTGCAGAAAAAGGACTCATATAAAGCTATAAAGAAATAAAGCTCAGAAACATCTAGCCGATATAATAAATGGAGTAGACCATTCATTAGAGTAAAAATCATTCAGCATCCAACCTTTTTCCTCAGCTTCCTTCAACTTCTTTGCTTTTGACACTTTTTTGACTGGCTTAACCTTTTTTACTGTCTGCTTAGCAACTTTTACTGGTGGTTCTGAAAAAATGAAAGAGAAGATTCTAACAATCACCAAATACCAAACAAAATAATTCTGACAAGAAAATACTTCAAATAAACAAGAATATTTATCCTAAACATAAGTTACCAAATGCATTTTACCAGAATATTTAACATCTGACAAAAAGTTTGTTTTGTCATTGGCTATTGAAAGACAAACGTGATAATTGTAACTCAAGTCTCCTGAGCACATTTTCCTAAAGTAATATAAAATCTTTATTTCATATTCAAACAACCCTCTCCAAAATGTAAAGTAACCCTCCCTCAAAATCTACTGCAGGGAAATGTTAATTATCATATATGGTAAAAACAGTAATTCTATAATACCTGCAATGCTGTCAGTCTCTTCTGATGGTTCTGGTGCCTTTTTCTTAACGGCCACTCGCTTCTTTACAACAGTCTTTTTCTTGCTCACTGGCTTTGGTTTAACGTTGGCCTGTTCATAATCTGGTTCAACTGCAGCTGTTACTACTTCCTTCGTTACAGTATTTGCCTGTTTTGTTTGTTTTACTACCTTTCCTTTTGTTTTTACTATTGTTTTCCTTGTCTTGCCTGTCTTTTTTTCCTTAAGATGACCTGGAATTAAATTACTACTACTTTAATATAGAACTTTTTAATATATATATATATATATATATACATAATATTACTAGATGTGACATTTAACACACAAATTTAATGAGCTTATTTTTGTTGACCATTTCTGTTGGGGAAAATAAATGACATGGTACAGCATTAAGTATAGTATCTGAAACAAGACATTACTCTTTGCATTTTGACAATTTAGTGGTGCTTTAATAGGTTTAATATTTCCGGTCTTACTCAGGTGCAAGGTGTTTGTATTTGTCTCCTAACCATACCACTGATCACTAAATACTTACCATAGTAATAACATATTAGTGTCTCCACGAGTACTCGAGTATGGGCAGAGTCTAGCAAGCCTAGAGACCATTCACAGGATTAAGAGTACCCATCCACGGGAACTCTCTCATTTAATTATATTTTTACGTCACTTTGCTTGCTGCCAGTTATGTTATAGGGCTGAGGGAAAATAAAATTTGAATGTGTGGAATAATTTGTATTCCGATATAGAAAAGAAGAAAACTAATTGTTGGTATTCGTTTTAGTTAAATACCGACAGCATCACAAGTACAATGCAAAAGCACTAGATTTCAAAGCACCCTAGATTGACTATAATACACTGGACAATGTTTTGACATTAATTTCAGCAGTAACTAATTAGCGATATTTTACACAATAATTATATGATCATGTGCACAATACTGAACACATCAACTGGTTTCCAAATGCAATATGTGGCATGATTTGGCATACATGTTCCGCACTGGAATTAAGATGCATAATGCTATTTTACTTTATTCCTTAGTCTCATTATCATCTAGATTACGTGTTGGGTACCCAGGTCTGAGTCAAGGATTCCACCAGAACTATAAACATGATTTAATACTGATATCTTGGGATTCCATCTCATAATTTCACTTTTCTGACCCAAAATGTGGGATTCACGGAAGCACATAATCATGCTAAATTCGCTACCTGCTATCTAATGTTTAGAATTGTTTAACGATTTCTAAAATTTGTAAAACAAAATGATCTTTGATTAATGCAAGTATACCCTCTGGCTTTTCCTCAGTCACTTCGCCTGTAAATTCATCTTCACCTGTAGTGCCATCAAGTATGTCATCCAAAACATTCACAATTCCATCTGAAAAAGTAAGACCGTATTTAAATGCAATAAACATAAAAAGAGTTAGTCTATATAACTATAGTCTACTGTTTTTCAAGAGTAACGTGTGTCATAGGACTTCACCAACTCTTTATTCAATGAATCTGCGAAGCAGACGAGACTTTGACAATGACAGTGGTGTAAAACTGTTGTTTAAATATTACATGCCATTTAATATAGTGCGCACAGTGCAAAATGGCAGTCATCAGGGGTTCAAAAATCCCATCACCCGACGCCCGTGTCAAGTGGAATTTTTCATGCCGGGCAAGTAATTATGTTAACTGCATATGCCCGATGACAAGTGACTATATAATTAACACCTAAAACTTTTGTTTTGTTTTGTTACAAATCTCGGTAAAACCTTTGGAAAGAGTTCCGATCGTCCGAGCATTTACATAGCTCTAAGGAGAACTAACTCTAAATGCTGGAACGATCAGAACTCTTGCCAACGTGTTAACACCAAAACGGAAAACAATGTGTTAAAAAGTTCAATAACAACTTTAGAGTTATTCCCCTTTTACTATCGACTAAGATCGGTAATTTCCGCCACTGAACGTTTGACTGAATTCGTACAAGTAATCAGTTCGATGATCTTCAAACTTGGAAATAGTGTCCAATACACTTTACAGCTTATGTATAGGGGAATGTCCGAGTAACTCTCCATTCCTGAAAAATAATGGAGACGAGTCCCATTATTTTTCAGGAATGGAGAGTTACGAGGATATTCCTCTACTTAAAATACACAACTGAGTAATAATTTTATGTGAATATATGTTAGTATGGAAATTAACACTAATGATTTTAGTGGGTTAATTAAGTAGGGTTTCATCTCTCCATTACTGAAAAATAATGGAGCGTTGAGACAATACTGTGACTTCGCAAAATATACATGCCTTGTGAATGCAATCAAAATGTTTAATCCTTACAAAAACTGTCATATTCAAATTATATTAGATGTTAACGCGGTGGACTCTGGAATCTACTCTTTGCAAATGAACGGGGGTGTAAAGCACGTTTATAATTTCTGAGTTCACTTGAACAAAGCATAAATATTATGAACTGTGTTCTTATAAAGTTGCAAGATATTTTAGTTTAGATATCATAAACAGTGTAGCAAAAACATACTTAGATTTCATTAGCCCTACGCCATAATCATGATGGTGCAATTCTCTCTAAGCATACATGAATATATTAATTTTTTCTGCTTTATTAATAGTTTTTAACAAATAAATTATGCTCAATAAATTAAAAATACAAGGCTGCAATCGATGTACAACCCGTCCCCTTCTGATGTTTACCAAACATGCAGTTTTTAAAAACATAAACAGAGCTCATGTTTACTTTGAGCCCAGCCACGGCTGTTTGCGAGACTTTTCTCAGCTATAAACAGGGTAAAAACATCCCAGAGAAGTGTTTTGGGGCAGAGAATGTTAAAGGAAACATGACACGAGACCATATTATAGCTCATTTTAAAAGAAAAATGATATAAAAATAATATACAAATAACTTTATAACAATAAAATACGTGTAGTTAACTTAAAATGAAGAAATTACGCTCATCAGTATCAAAGTACGATTTATGCATATTTCTTCGTGAGCGTTCGGAAAAAAAGGGAAGTGACGTCAGAGCCGCTGTACTCTTCCATTGTTGTTAACTGTTTATATATGGAGTAAGGGGCTTACGATCTTTTCAGTCCAACAGTGCCGTACTGCGCGGCCTTTGGGTGTAAAAATAAACAGTTTAAACGATCGGGATTGTCTTTTTATGGTTTTCCAAAGGATTGTATCCGAAGAAAGACGCGTGTATTTTATCGCAAAAGAAAAGATTGGACACCAACACCGCATAGTACTTTGGTGTCGGCCTATTTACAGCCCGGAGCCCGAACGTTACCCGGAGACAAAAACAGTACTCGGTTGCGAATGCCGATGTGTACATTGTACATATTTGGCACAAAGATACACCTCAGCATGATGTATTTATATATGTTAAAACAAAAATGTAGAATTTTTTATTTATTTATTTTTTTGGAAAAAAACAGATTTTTCATGTTAGGACTGTAGGCCTACATAACAAAATCTGTATTCACCGTCCGAAGAAGGAAACGTCATTAAGTAATTAAATATGGCATATACCAACATGGGATTTGGCATGAGGATACATCTCAGTACGATGTATTTAAATATGTTTTTAAAAAACGTGTAGAAAACAATAATAATTTTAAATAATGTTTTTAATCTTCGGGCGGAATACGTCACAAAAACGTTCCTCATCGCCCGAAGCCCCAAAGCAACACGAAGTTCATACAAAATAAACCACTACTGTCGGTGTCGAAATAACTATTATGTTTCATCCACGGGCTGACTTGAGAATCGGAGTTTTGTTTTAGTTAATTGGTCCTTTGTTTCCGTGGCCTGCACATGTGATTCCTGATTGGCAGGTGTATATTTGCAGGGTATCGACCAGGTAAGTGATTATCACGGTCTAGACATACGTACAAAATACGTGCCAGTTTTTTTTAAGATCACAGGGTATTGTGGCGTAACCTGTCGCGACTATAGTACAATGTTAATGGACATTATCAGCCGCCCTGCTTCATTACTGTAAATAATGCTGTAAAACCCTTGATTAAGTAGACTTTCCCCATCTAAAATTACAAAACTGACCAATTACGTAGTACCAAAGAAAAGAAAATTATCACTTGGGTATCGTGAGTGGTCGTTTTTACTCTAACGCACCCTACCAATAGGCCTAATAATATGCTACTTTTTTTTATGAGAGAAAAATACTATAACCCCATTTCGTTCCATTGATGCAAATAGAAATATATTTAGTTTAAAAGTTGATTATACTCTCAAGTCATTTATGTTGTTTTACAAGCCAGGTTAATGAAAGTGAAGCGCCTTGTCGTAAATTAGAGCGTTTGTTTACACTGTGCATACAGATTTTATTATGTACAGCCCGAACATAAAAAATGCGATATTTTCTAAAAAAAAAAAAAAAAAAAAAAAAAATGTTTGTCCTACATTTATATTTTTTACATATTTAAATACATCATATCTTTATGCTAAATATGAACAGTATACACCTCGGCATTAGCATCAGAGTTTTGGTTTTGTCTCCGGGTTACTTTCGGGCTCCGGGCTGTAAATTGGTCGACCGGTCTGGTCTGGCACCATCAGTTTCTCCACCCTCCGACTCGCTATCCGTTTTGTCTTCAGTATCACTGTTGTAAGTAAATGTGTGTCTTTCTTCATTTACTAACAGCTCATATTGATACGGCAAAACGTTTTGCGAACGAACACTCATTGTTTTGGTTAGCTGTGCAAGTCTTAGATTCTTTATGAGTGGTACGGACTAATGCTTTTAAGTGTAAGGCTTCAGATCAAGCGACGCGTCTCTGACGTCACGGACCTCGTGATTGCCCTGCTCATTAAAGATCGGCAATTTCCGCTAAGAGCTCGTATCTGGGGTTCTTTTATGGAGATATTTTAAGTAATTTATTTTTGATAAAAAAAATTTTTAGGTGATTCAATTTATAATTAATTGTACATGGTTGGTGCCAAATATGGTTTACGTGACATGTTTCCTTTAAATAATATACTCACAATAATGACACATGGGCCAAAATCCATAAACATTTTTCAACCATAAAAGAATGGCTTACAAGTGGAAAGGGTTCTCACCACATCCACGGCCACTAATACATACATCGACACAATAATTATGTTGAGATGAACAAGTGGACACTACCAAACAAATAAAGTTTAAATCAACAAATGGACACTATTTAAAAAATAAAGTTTAAATCAACAAATAGAGAAGACAGTGGATACTACTGGACAGACATATACATTTAGTACTTCCTGAGTAAGTGTTGTAACCTACTGGCAAAATTCTTTATTTGTGCAATCAAACCAATTACTTTCAATATTATTACATTATTAAGCACTGTATTAAATTAAATAAGAGTAACACAATTAGTTACCTTAAGAAGTATGGGCAAGTGGAAAAATATATGAGGCAAGTGAATATCTGATTGGCACTTGCCCTGTGGCAAGTAATTTTTGTGAAAATGTTTGAACCCGAGTCATGTATACATTTCCCTATATATAAAAATATTTGGAATGTCTACTGGTCTTTTCCTCATTTATGCACTTTGTTTTGGGGAATGTTTTCATAATTCAACAAAAGGATTTTGACGTCAGGGTTTAGTCATATGCAGATTCCTTAAAAACAAGTCATAGCATCAACATCCCAAACTGTGTTTACCTAACAACAAAAAGAACCAAATACGACTTTTATAGAAATACTATTCTACATTTTTCAGCTACGATGTGACATAAAATAGATTGTAATCAGTTAACGTAAAAGATCACCAATTTGGCCATAAAAAAATTCCATTCTACGAATCTAGAAAACCAAAGTGAAACATCCTCCAGTAAACAGGAAAGAGTGTAACATTTCTGTGTTTAGGCGAAAATGCTTTTGCAAAAAGTATCGTACAGCGCAGATGTGTTTGTCATTTTCCATTTTTAAAGCCGCACATAATTTTGAAAGTTAGTATTCTGATGTCACCGGTAGATGTCGCTCGAAGCACAACAATGCCTACGTCATGACAAATTTCACAGACTTGAGGTGCGTTCATTTCACCTCTCCTGGACATGTTCCAATTGTTCTGTCCTGGTTGTATCCCTTCTCCAGATATCGTAAGACTTGGCAAAATTATTGGTTTTATGGGTTTGTAACGTTTTGTATTGAGACACTTACTTGTCTGAACTTTATCGTTACTGAAAATGTTCACGAACTGTGAAGAAAAATCTCACAAATGAACAACAACAAATCGGATGTTGATTGCGCGAACATTGCACGAGAAAACAAACTGAACCAAAATGATAATGGTCACGTGATATACCAACGTCTGTGAAATTGAAATGGAAATATCCCCTCTAAAAATAGATTGGACCTCGTTTGCTTAACGTTTATTTCTCGACAGCACGTCTTGTGAAAAAATGCATTTCGTGGTTTTACAAACATCAGGATTACCAAAAAGCACTTCAGGTGAATGGAAATGTGTATTCTAAATAATAAAATGTAAGTAAAGTGCAATTTTATTTGTGAAAAATGGGGTTTAATAGCAAAAAACAATGCGTAATGGTTAATAAATAGCCATAACTAGGGTGTGTCCCTTTAAGGCCACTACATGAAAAACTATGTTCTTAAAGTTCTATGTACTGTTGACAAACACTTTAATTTTTTTTAAAAGAAAAAATTCAGTTTTTCAAGTTTTACCAACACTCATCACTAACACTTGTTGTCAATACTGATAAGTATTACACGTTCATATCAGTTAATAGTTTGTAAAATATAATTTTTTATTGAATTGATTCTTATTAACACAATTGATACACAAAAAGCCACAAAAATGTAGCATACCTTTTGTCATTCAAATACATATCTGAAAACAAATTCTAACAACAGGGTTACAGGGGTCTTAAAAATGGGATCAAGCTAAAACAGCACCACTACCAAAATGGAACCATTTTCGTTGGCAAAAACGGAACCATTTTTTTCCACCTTTTCTTTGACATAAAAAGAAAGAAAAGAAAATAACAAAATAATACAAAAACACATAATATAAGAGTAGTATATACAGAGTACCTTCCATTCTATATGTAAAGTAATGTAAGCTTATAGTTTAATTGCTATAAATAAGAGATGATACCATTAGTTAATTGTTTAACATTTTCATACATTCATTTGATATTGAATCACAGTGTCCAAGGGATTTAGTTCAATGAGCTGCTTGCTCATGACAGAATTAAGTGAGACGCTAGGGCTATCACAAACACTTGCTGGTGGTTAATTAAATTTACTATGAAAACAATACAACAAAACTTAAAATAACAATACAACAACAACAAAGACAGACAAAATGTTTTTCCTTTTAAAATGTGTTGTCTTTATCAAATGTTGAATAATGTAAACAATGTTTTTTGCAAACATCTGTGGACGATTGTCTGCAAATTGCCAACATCTAGCTGCGATTACTTCTATCTGCCTTACATGGACATAAAAATAAAACAGTAACAAATGATTAATATATTAATATAGCTGTTTTACTGGGCATATCATCGCTCACTTGTAATGATTCTTGTTCTGTTTTAGCAATCCATTTTAAAAGACTTGGTAACGTTTCAGCCAATTCCAGGTTGTTTCGCCCTCAAACAACTTCGAACCCTGCATTATTTCGCTCGTAAGTAGACCTTGCTTTTTAAGGTGTGAAAAACAGTGCACGTTACACTCAACAAACGGCGCACATAAAATAGATGGGTATATTTATTTCCACTGTTTACAAAAGTCGCAACAATTGCAAAGCTCGGCGATCTATTTCGAGACGTAGACCACGTGATCGCTCACTGGGCGATTCCGCCTTGTGCAGCAGTTACAGGGGCCGTCTCATATCAAGCGAAGTTACAACATGGAAGAGTTGGCTAATGCCGTTTTGGATGAATTTGGATTTCATTACGTCATTAAACCAAAACAATTACACATTATTGATTCCATTTTGAATTTGAAGGATACATTTGGGGTGTTATCGACAGGATACGGCAAAAGTATGTGCTACATACTGCCTCCTCTTATGAGATGACCCCTGTAACTGCTGCACAAGGCGGAATCGCCCAGTCTCGAAATAGATCGCCGAGCTTTGCAATTGTTGCGACGGAGTGTCACGAAGCGTAGCTGAATGTGGGTGCTGTCGGGTTTCTTTCTGTAGTAAGTGTATTAGTGATTAACATGTGGATTTTTTTGTATCACTTAACTCGAAAATGATTGATGTAAAGGTATTTGACGTCAAACATAGGATTGTTGTGGTATTAGAGCGGGACTCGTTGCCTACCGTTTGGTAGTCAGGAATTGCCAAAAAAAGACATAGGTTGGTCTCTGACTGTAATGAGAGCGTGTTTATGTCTAAATGTCCGTCTAGCTCTCTTACAGTCAGAGTACTCGGGCTACTAACGGCACTGTTACCTGTATGTAAATAGATCGGTTTATGGGGTAACCTGGTTCATAGTTTTTCACGATACGTAGTTTAAAATAGCCTGTGACCTTTTAAATTAATTTAATTGGCCGCAATAGAAACATTGGTCAATACAACTAAATAAACATTCAAGTCACAACCTCCAAAGGAGCTCAAAACGGAGGTCCAATTTGGGGTCATCTAACGCGTAAGCCTAATGGAACAATTACCTCTTGAATCTGGAATTTCTGTGCTCATTATTTTGATAAACACTTGTAACTGGTACTAAAAACAAAGTATTAATGAAATATGAATACTTCAAAACAATCTAATTAAATTAAATGACTAAAATAAATGTTATTAACATTCTTTCTTGGCGAAAAACATGGCGGCTGTGTTGTAGATCACGTGATACGCGTGAAATTATAAAGGTAGAATCACAAAAGAACACGAAAACAAAAGCTAGCCATATACTTTTTGTTATATTTATTTAATTTATTTCTGTCACATATTTGTAGGCGGTTGTTTATTTATTTCGTAAATTACTATGCTACTAACAGAACAGACAACGCATAATGAATAAGTCTTTTCAGTTTTTACAACAGATAACGGGACTCAGAAAAAGAAGAAGGAAAATAATAAGAAAAAAAATCATGGCAGAAGATGAGATTTTAGTCCTGAAATCAATTTATTGTTTACCTGGAGAAGTTCAAGTCATCGATGGTATATGACCGAAAGTTTATATGGCGGAATATTACAAAAACACACCACTCTTTGTTCATTACTAATCTCTTGTTGATATATTTAAAATGTTAAAACGGGGTACCAGACGTTTCGCCCCCAAGCCAGTTCGCCCCCAAATATTGAAATAAGTCAGTTCGCCCCACGTGCATAACCAGTTCGCCCCCACAAAGATACCATTGTGTCGAGTGAATGTGTGGTCTGGACCCATCTGTGTGTGCCGAGCTTCCTCTAGTGCAACCATACCCTATTTTTACTGTCCAAACCAAAATGTTAACAACTACAAAAAATTACTCTCCTACCTTTAATTACCGTTACATTTCCCCAAAATTTTGTCCACACACAAGTTGTGAAAAAACCCATTAAAGTGACACAGATTCCACATATGAGACTGTAATGATGTCGCCAGTATCGACTTTGCTGAGATAGCATAGGGCAAAATACATGCAGTTTTCTGCCGTCTGCCATTTTGCTATTTTTTATGGAATATTCTTCAAGAGGGGTGAAAGCCTCCAAAGTATGTGACATAATTAATATAATTTATAAAATCAATGATATTTAGTGGTATATTTAAACAAACAAAAAATAATTAAAAAAATTAATATGACATCATCACGTTTGCTTTTATATCATAACATGTTATGACGTTGCTAGATTAAGTCATATCCTTTTACCCCTCTTGGAGAATATTCCATAAAATGGCAGCCGGCACAAAATTACATGCTTTTTGCCCTATGCGATCTCAGCGAAGTCGATATTGGTGACATGGTTATCATCTAGTATGTGGAATCTGTGTCATTGCAATGGTTTTTCCTAGATTTCTGTTAGGACAAAATGTGAGTAAAAGCTAACGAAAAATAAAGGTAGGAGAGCAATTTTTCGTAGTTGTTAACATTTCGGTTCGGACAGTAGGCAATTTCTATAATCGGTCATAGTGTTTGTAGAGGGATGTGGTGAACTCGTATGGAAACTAACTCGTATGAATGGAAAACGAACTCATATGGAAAAAATAACGGTGAACTCGTATGGGGATGTATGGATATGCAGATATACTTTGATATTTCTCTTAAATGTGTAATTTGACACTTGTTGTCACCATCAGTCAACTATTTGCGTGTCAATCGCATTTTGTGTGTCAATGGCAGTCACCTATTTTCGTGTCACCCGTGGTCACCTATTTTCATGTCATGTTATATATTTTGTTTCGTGCATAGGCGTATGAGCACATTTTTCCCGAATTACATATGACGTCAAGAGCATCCTTGGCCGAATGACCAAACAATTTTTACCCGAATAGATAAATTCAAGTATGACACAAGTATGTTCAATCATGTTTAATTTATTCTGTAACAAGCATCCAATAAATAATAACAAGCAATAAAAAACGCACTACGCATCCAGCACTATAATCACAGACACACACATTCAATGTCACCGTCACAAATAAATATTTTATATTTCATAATGTATCCATGTGGGACCGGGCTATTCCACCCTCGGGTACATAATTTGATGTCAGGGACTGGCCAAGTTCACTGCATACGAGTAAGTCTTCCATACGAGTTCACTTTTGGATTTCCATATGAGTTCACTGCATTTTCCCCCATACGAGTAAGTTTTCCATACGAGTTCACCGCAAGTCTTTGTAGAAGATGATAATCTTTTTTGATTTTCATGGTTACTAATTATTGATCAAAAGAACCCATGCATTAATCCTTCAACTAGAATAATGCTTACCAGAAGAGGGCATATCGAATTGTGGTTCAAATCCCTCTTAGGTGTTAGCCGAATATGCATGATCAGCATCACGGTTATGTAGCTGATTATAGCATTTTTCCATTTTGACAAAATCGCATCTCAGATTACATGCATTTTTCTCCAGCCTTACATACATTAACGACTGGGGTAATAATGGGAATTGTGCCGAATATGTAAACTAGGGTGACTCTGCCATTTTAGTGCGAAGTAGATATTGACGATTTTTTTTTTACAAACATTAATAAACACTTTACAGCATTTAAACATCCAGACGCAACTTCATATGTTTATAATATGATGGGAAATACTTTTAACAAATGATATTCACCAGTGACATATTTTAAAACAACCATATTCATAGTTTGTTTATTTATGAAACGTTGGTACCGAGTAGTTATGGTGACCGGAAAAATACCTTGCAAGGGACGTAACTTCTCTGGAATACCTTGCAAGGGACATAACTTATCTGGACGTACACGTCACTAATGGTAGTTGTGTTTCTTGATAATATTGCGCATACTTCCATAAATGATATATAAATAACGTGGTAGACATTCAGTAAAGATTTTATAGGTTTAATTAGTACCAAATTAGTTTGTTTTTGAAGAATAAATCACATTGAAAAAGTATTGAGTCACTGAGGACCAAAAAGTTTTTGTAGTGTTCAACAGAAATAATAATTAAAAAAATACAGCCATTAGCCAAAAGATTTCAGCGATACAGTTGTAGAACACAATTGCACACTTCTAGTTCAAAGTTTACTCCTTTATTTTTTCTTCTTTTTTTTTGGGGGGGGGGGGGGGGTAGTTCTTTGGAACATATTTAATCACTGAGTGTGAATAAAAGAAACTGTAGATTTCTTTACATAAATTAAAATAAAATATAGTAATTAGCCACAAATTTCAGTGTTACAGTAATTTTTGTTGCATTTGTATACACTGACAAATTATTGAGTGACAGTCACTGTGTGGCAAAAACATGTATAGTGTTTCAGAAATTGATATGTAATACACCAACATGACCAAATGTATGTCTTTTATCATACCGTACTCATTTATTGTGAGATACTTGTATGATTTGTGGTTGTAACAGACTGATAGGAACATTTTGATATTGATCATGAGGGATTCACTGCATATTTCTCAAGCAACTAATAATTAAACAAAATATTTCTATATTCAAGATTACCGTGTATTATTTTGTTGACGTCATTGTTGTACCTGCACTTGTATGTATTGATAATTGAGCAAAATACAAATTGGTGCTTTTCAAACAAACTAAGTTACGAACATCAGGAATATAATCATGATATTTTGTGATACATTCAAGACAAAAGTTTCACATATATTATTTAAAATGACCAATCAAAACCAATTGTTCATACATAATGTTAGCCAATACTAACAAAACTGTGATTCCAACTGACATCTGCATTTTAACAACACCAATCATGTTTTTTGTTTCATTTGTGTTTATTACTAAAAACATGCTTGTTTTATTTAGGTATTGAAACTATTTCCTTGTTCCAACCAGTGCACCACGACTTGTATATTAAAGGTTGTGTATGTGCTATCCTGTTTGTTGGAAAGTGCATATAAAAGATCCCTTGCTGCTTATTGAAACATGTAACGGGTTTTCTCTCTAAGACTATATTACAAAATTACCACATGTCTGAAATCTAATAGCCCATGATTAATAAATCAGTGTGCTCTAGTGGTGTCGTTAACCAAAACAAACCTTGAAACCATTTTTGTTTGTTCATCCAGTAATGTTGTCTTAAGTCATAATAACTTGGACTTTAAAATAATTCTGATATCAAAACTCGATTCATAATCTTGTAACAAGATGCTTTCAAAATCAACTGCTGCTTGTAAACGGTGACGGTCTTTCAGCAAACTGAACCAGCTAAAAACACTGCAAAGAAATAGAATGTCACAAGAAACTCTCCAGTCTGTACTGTGCATTATGCATCTTGGCCCTGAAATAGAAAGTTTTGATCCAGAAGAAAGTATTCAACACTAGACTGAGTGTGCAAAAGGTACATACCATGTAAATGAACACAGTCTTCCTACTGTGAATTCCTGTGGTAGCCATGTGGAAGAGGTGGTGGAACTTGATTAATAATTCTTGACCTTTGGACAAATTTAATGATATGGTTTATATTCTTGTGTGTTTTATGCTCTTGCTTGTCTGGCCTAAAATGAAAGTTAAAACATGATTTAATTGTTTGTTTCATTTTACTGTTATATTTGTAAATTGATCAGGAATTCGGGCTAGTGCTTTCTCTTGGTGGGCTAGTGGTTTTTGCAAACCCACTAGCCTTGTGGCTAGTGACCATTCAAAACATTTATCATATTCTGTCTTGTTGTTTAATGCATTTTTTATCTGTGTGTGTGAATAGCTATATATAAATTACTGTGTGCAACTGAATTGCAAATACATGTAATGTTGTAAAATGTTGGTGATGGGAAAGCCTTTCAACTCAATAAATACATACATAAACGTTTGGTTTTTCCTATAGACATATATACCAATAAACAAACACTGTTTAGTAAATTGTATGAGTATTAGTAAATTTTATCACCAATTATGTATATATCCTTAGTAGAAATAATATATATAATTTGATTATTAATATGTAGCAACACTATAAGAAGTTTTCACTTTTCGACATTTCACAGACACAATTTTGGCAGACGGGTCACATGTTTGACAGGCAGCTAAAAATACAGGGAGTGACTAAACATATTGAAATTGTGAGGATAGTTTGGTGAGATAACAAGTAAAATTGTCATATTTTTTGTTTTTTGTTATACTGCTTCATTTTAGTGTGGTACGGTGAAAACGCGTTTTTGCCAAAACCACGAAATTAGCCTCTGCAATACCTGTGAAATCGTCATTTTTCTGACTATGAAAAAGAGGTTTTTCTATGAAAAATTAAAACTTTTTGTTTATTTTTCTTCTAATTTGGTCCATTTCCTTCAGTTTACATAAAAAAAAAGTTTTTAAAAAGTGTTTAAAAAAAATGCTTGCTCTATGCTACTGATTAACCATTGTTTTAAAATCAAATAAGGTGGAAGTTTATTTTGTTTTATTTGTGATAGTTTGTAGATGCTCATACTTCTTTTTACTCATATTATTTCTTTATTCTTAAAGGAATGCTAAAGCAAGGCTTTTGAACTGATATGCATATTCAACAATACATAATGCACATTATTGCTTAATATCAAGAAGTATAATCTTATAGTTAATTAATAAAACGTAAAATGTGACGGCTATTATATATAACGGTGCAGCCATTTTGTACCATCCCAGTGAATACACCCTCTGGCGAGCTGGTGGTTACGTAATATCTAACGTGTCAGGTCAGGAATTAGTCTTCGAACTGAAGAAACAAAACATACCTGATTTTTGAAGATGCATCGCAATGTTCTGTAATAATATCCATCCCAGTAACATAGCATCGTGTATATGTGGTTTATTTTTCAATACAGAATAAACCACCATTGTCAAAGTGTTGAAATAACTGCATTATGTTTTATATATAAATTAACCCACGTACTGAAATAATAGTCGGGAGTGTTTTCTTGGTTAATTGGGTCTTTTCTTTCCGTGGCCTGTACCTGTGGTTCTTGAATGGCAGGTGTATATTTAGACGGTCCCCAGACACTGTGTCTAGGCACACTAAAAAGACATGCCTCTTTTATTAAGATCACAGGGTATTGTGTGACAACCTCAAATCATAATGGACCTTACCAGCCGTCCTGCTGCTTTATTACTGTAAGTAATTCTGTAAAACTCTTGATTAAGTAGACTTTTCCATCTAAAATCACAAAACTGACCAATTACATAGTCCTAAAAAAAATAAAAAATTATCACTTGGATATCGTGAGTGATCGTTTTTGCTCGAACATATCCTACCAATAGGCCTAATAATATATACATTTTTTCTTTGGATTTTTTTAAAGAAAAAAATACTATAACTCCATTTCGTTATTTTGATGCAAATTGAAATATATTTAGTTAAATAGTTTATTATACTATCAAGTCATTTGTGTTGTTTTACAAGTCAGGTTGCTGAAAGCGAAGCGCTTTGTCGTAAATTAGAGCGTTTGTTTACACTGTGCATATTAGAGAAGTTAGACGGAGCCGACGTCACTTCGCCCCAAGCTATACCACCGAACGTCACAAAAACATAATAAAATGGCTGCCTCCAGTTAGCAGGAATAATCATGTTTTTTTATTAAATCTAAAATTACGCGGTTTTTATTTGTTAAAGTGTCAGTATGTGTTGGTGGTCTGGGTATGCATCTTTCCAACACATAAGGCTCTTGTTGGAGTTTAGTCTACCTTTAAGACAGATCCTATCTCTGGCAGGAATGGATGTTTTAGTAAATGTTGATGATGTGGTTTATATGTGTGAAAGTGCTCTTTTTAATTTTATGAAACACTTTCTATATACATGTGTGTGTATATATATATATATATATATATATATATATATATATATATGTATGTATGTATGTGTATATATATATGTATGTATGTATGTATGTATGTATGTATGTATGTGTATATATATATATATATATATATATATATATATATATATATAAAAGAAAACATACACACATGCACACTCACACTCACACTCACACACACACACATACACACACTTTAACAAGCCTCTAAAGAAACAATACAATAATTGTTAAAAAGTAACAAATAGTTGGGGGCAAACAGTTTGGGGTGAATCGACTTGGGGGCGAACTGGTACATGGAGCAAACAGGTCAAACTGGGGGTGAAATGACTGGGGGCAAAACATCATGAATTCATTAAAACGTATATATTCATAAAACCGTATCATTCATGATTGGACCAATCATTGGTTTTTATAATACATGGGTAAAATTTAATTTACAATGTAAAGTTGTAAATAATGTAATTGAAATGTTTTTGTTTGATGACTATTAATGTATATGTCAATTTTGAGGTGTCACCATATTACATTTGCTTACATATCAATAAATATAGGGTCGTGACCTGTAACAGGTCGTTTTGCCCTTTTTACTAGTTCACCCAAGTCGTTTTGAGCAGGATTGATTCCTACCTCCAAACGAGTCATTTTGCCCCATGTTACGATTCACCCTAATTTTTATTTTGTTAATAAAGTACATTTATTCATTGATTTGTCCAATATCCATTGATTTTTAGATGTCACACATTGTGTGTTTATATTTACAGATAAAAATAATATAATTTTTTTTTTTTTTCCAATATCATTTACTCAAGCCATATACACAAAATACGTACAGGCCTAAGATAACTACAAAAATGTATTCACATTAATAATTAATTTATGAACAGTCACACTGCATACTACTGATGTACTGTGCTTTTTTATTAATGCCAATATAATTGTGTGGAGATTGTGCTCGCTTTTAGGTTTTACCTAATTAATATTAGTCCACATTTTAAGAGAGCATTTATTTTAAATTTAGTAAAGCTCATATCAAGTTAAACATTTTAAACAAACTTTTAAAAATTATTTTTTTATAATTGTTTTTATTTTATTTTATTTTTTTCAGAAGCAAATGGTGCCAAAGAAATTACACTTAATGTTTGTAAGGGTGAATTCAAACCACAGGCAAAAGTTGTTTTCAGTATTCCATCCAAATACCCCTTAGCCACACCACATATCTCACTTTTTTCAGAAAATATTGATCCCAAGAACATTAAACATATTCGTTACAAACTTTACAGTCTTGCTGAAAACCATAAAGGATCACCAATGCTTATGAACCTGATTGACTTTCTGCAACAGGAGCTCTTGGGTGTGCCACCAGTGTTAGATAATCATTCCGCAAAGATGAGGTGTCATGCACCTGAATTGTCTGGTAGATCATTATCTGAAGAAGATGGTGAAAAAAGTGATTTCTTCAATGGGACAAAATATCAACATGAAATGGTTTCAACCATTCTTTTATATATAGACCATATGCGAGCTAAAACCAAGTATGTAAAGCTCATAGAAAAATGGGTTAAAGAACTAGAATTGACTGGCAGGCTTCTGTTCTGTAATAGACTTATTCTTCTTCTTCTGCAGGGAGAATCGGATAGACTGAAGGTTTGTGAATTCATTTATTGGAACGTTTTTTAATAAGGAGAGGGCAGAATGTAGCTCAGTGTAGAGTGCTACGGTAGTAGGATTAACCACCATTAGTGGAATCATGGTTTTCCCATTCAACCAATGCTCCACAACTGGTATATCAAAGGTTGTGGTATGTACTGTTCTGCCAAAGGGTTAAATGTAAAGATGAAACAGATCAAACCAAGTAATTTTTATGTTATAGAATTGGGTAATGAAATGTTTTTAATTCTGAAGTTTCATTTTGCATTTTTTAAACCACTTTTTATACAATAGTATTATAACATAGCCTTCATGCTTGGGCAATAATCTTGACAACTGGAATTTGCTTTTAGGAATATATCACTAAACACAAGACATCAATTGTTGATGTTGACTCAAAAGGTCATCCATGCAAAGAGAAGATGATGTCAGTGTTGTGTAACAAACAACTGGACAATCAGAGCAGGTATTGTAACAATTAGACTTACCTTTCAGTTAAATTTATGAGTGAAGTAGTGGCATCTGAAGGCTGGTATGATATTGGATACATGTCCTACCAGCCTCGGTAGTATAGTAGTTATGCATTCAGACTGGTAGGTATTGGGTTCACATCCTAGTACCAGCTCTCACCCAGAGCGAGTTTAACCAGAGACTAACCACTAACACCTACCCATTGACCCACTGTCCTGAACATAGCTCAGATAGTTGAGTTGTGTACCCAGGACAGTGCTTGGACCTTAATTTGATATAAACACATGACTATGGTGCAACTGCAGGCATCATGTAAACACTTTGATCTGGGTTAAAAAAAACCCAACCCTGTACAGTAACAATTCACCATTTACCCGTATCCTAGACCAAACAGCCCCGATAACTAAGGTTTGTGTCAGAGACAGCATTCTTTAATCTTAATTGGAAAAGAATAGTCTTGTAATTGGTTAATTACTCAGATTTAGGATGAGTTTGTAGCTTCCTACTGCTATAAAGAGAATTCTCTATATAAATACTGTAATATTTTTTGTATTAGTACTTTCTTAATAATGTAGTCATACTTTGAGCTTTATCTAGGATTATCCAACTTGTGTGCTGTAAACTCGTTTAATTATAATTTTTATTGCAGTTTTTCAGATTTTGAAGTTGTTGAGTATGCTTGTCTTGAAGATCTGCGGGAAGCATTTCAAAAATACAAGATGGACAATTTATTTGAGAATTATGTTTTAGGAATTAAAGGACTGAAATTCAGTTGAATGTACAATAATATATTAAAGTTGAAGGCAAGTGACTGGTAAAATTAAGCCAGCATAATATGAAACACTGTGGCCTATACTGGCCCCACATCTCTGAAAGTGGTAGCAGGTCGGTGTAAATATTGACCCTTTAAGGCGATGCCACACAATATAAATGCCTTGTGCAAGAATAGCTCTTTGTCACAAGACAAACTTATGATTTCATCAGTTGCTATGCAGTAGGCTAATCTTGTATGAGGCACTTGCATTGTGTGGCATTACCTTGAGCTATGGGTGTATGAGATGACATGGCATAAATTTTAGTCTTTACTCCGATAAATGCTTAATTCTCTAGTCACCCAGATTCCAGTCTTGCACATATACATGTATGAATGTTTATACCCATTGCTAAATTATTAATGAACAAATGTGCGTGTAGTTGCTGAAACAGTTGTATGTTGGTAACAAGAATCAACAGATTTAGCATCAAAATCTGGACTTATTATTGTTTTTAACAAATTATTATAAAGAAAGAATTGTTAATTTGAATAAAAATAAATATTTTAGGATTTAAAGGTTTTTTATTTTTTAATTAGAAAATTTGCTAATAAAATATGTATGTCCAGAACATGTTTGAACTGTTACTTGAATATAAAAAAAGTCGATCAAATGAATGAAAAAGGAGTTTGGGAAAGTGGGTGTATTGACCATTATTTATTTCACTGAGCTGTTCTTTCTATGTTTAGCTTTTAATATGCACTTCCCTAAAATATCCACACCCCTGTAATTATTATGCTTACCATTCTATCAGTTATCATTATGCGTAACACCCCATATAAACAAAACGTGCACTTCCCAGTTATTATCAGTATTCATTCATTATACATTCATTAAATCTGTACTCGTTAGTCATTATATTAAATCTAAAATGCTATCCTATTTTAAACTTATAGTTCATGAGCCAGAGGGGTCAGTCGGTACCATCTGAGGGGACGAATGCTCATAGCAATTTTTGTCAAGGCCTACATCCCTAGGAATGGAAAATTTATGATAGCATTGCAGGACTCGCAGCTTTCTTTGTGTATCTACCTGTTTTGTGACCCTACCCCTATTTCCACGATGGTGGTATTTTTACAGAATTGCTAAAGGGTGATTATATTAAAAGCATTGTACAATATTTCTCAGGGTATTACACATTTTATACCCCTACCCCTATTTCCTCAAACAGCATTTCCTCAATGGAATTGTTAACAGTAACTAAATAAACACATTATAAAATATTTATAAGCATGGCGAGGCAAACATAACAGAAAAGCAAGTTAGTGGAATATGAATTTTAGAAATAGAAGCAATCGTGTCATCCCTAGAGGGTTAAAGTCTCAAGGAACACCTTTTTTACATTACCTAATGCAATTTCCACCATATCCCAACAGTAATTTCACTTGAAGTTTAGGTTGACATCCTCAAATGTTCTGTTCAGGGATTTTATTGAACACAAATCTATATTAGGCTGCTAAATACTACTTAGGTCCTGCATTAGAAGTGAATATGATGTTATATGGTGGTGAGATGCCATTAAAATGATCTCTCATTAGACTAAAACCAATTAAAAATCTACGTTATTGATTTAAAACCCATATTGATAATGGATTTAGAGTTATCTTTGTAATACATGTATAACCATGACTACAAAGGTATTATTGTTTAAAATTGTATCTTTGTACAGAGCCCATGGAAGATACTATTGTATCATAACATGACCACACCCAAATAGGCATATTGTTAGACTCCACAACTTAAAAGATCAAAACAACACATTGCTATCATGAATTTTCCATCCCTAGGGATGTAGGCCTGGATAAAAATCTCTGAGCATTCGTCACCCAAGTGGTACCAATTGGCAAAATTTTGGGTCCTGGCTCATGGACAATTAGCACTTGTCTCAACTATAACTGATTTTCAGGTAAACCTAATCCTTCCCCAAAATGCATGAGAGCAGATTATCTGAAGGAGTGCTTGTTGTTTATGAAACATATATTGAATTTTCATAGTAAAATATGCCATTGTCTTGTACGTGGACACGTCACACGTCCCCATTCATATCCGTAGTATAGATTTTTCACTTGTTTTATATCTTGCTCACATCTGCCATGAAAAAACCCGTACGTAACAGTGACTTAAATGTCAGTTTCACTAAAACTGCATTTGAGATTGTATATAACTAAACAAAAATAATCGAAGAATGGCATTTAATAGGAAGAAAATAAAAGTTAATACATACGGTTAAAAAAAACCCCAAAACATGTTAGAAATAAAAACTGTCTACATCAAGGTATGTTAGAAATAAAACTGTCTGCATCAAGGTTATTATGTTTGTGTAAAAAAAAAAAAATTCTTGTGAAGATGTTCAGGAGCCAATAATTTGACATCCCATTTTTTAAAAACAGCAAAATTAAAAACACAGCAAAGATAGTTTCTAAATCAAGAGATGGGTCACATGTTTCGTAACACCATCCCCACCCACCGTTTTTATACGGCCGTCTTTGACGCGTCGTATTATGATAGACGTTGTCTGTCCGTCCATAAACTGTTCGTGTCTGGAGCATATCTTCCTTATCAATTCATATAGGATCATCAAACTTTGCATGCAAGTACAACTTGAGATGATTGTGTGTCGCGTACCAACAGTAGATCACCGCAACCTATTTTTCAAACATTACTGTACGTTAAAGAAAATCTTGGTCAGGGTCATATCTTCCTTATAGTATGATTAAACCTAGTACAACTTGGGATGGTGGTGGTGGTATCACCGTGACCTACTCTGCATGTATTCTGCACATGAAAGGAAATCCTTGTCCGGGTCATATCTTCTTTATTAATTATTCATATAGGATCATCAAACCCTTCCATACATGTATAACTTAGGTGTGTTGTGTATCATTACTAGGTCACAGCGACTTCCTTCTGATGGGCGTGTCATGTACCTCACCGGTACTCTTTGTTGACACAATGTTATGGGTTAGATTCCTGCTGTTGGCCCTAAATGTATCGTGTGTTGGGCTTCTTTTTTTTTGGGGGGGGGGGGGGGGGGGGGGGGGTGGTTTTCTTTATTTTTTGTTTTTATTATGTAGCAATACTACATGCATTTGCAATGAAATAAATCTCATGTTGAATAAAAAAAATAGCTAATACTGGATCAGCACCTGAACACCCATGAACTAAAAGTTTGTTTTGTTTAACGACACCACTAGAGCACATTGATTAATTAACCATCGGCTATTGGATGTCAAACTTTTGGTATTTCTGACTCGTAGTCATCAGAGGAAACCCGCTATATCCCCATAAAATAATGCTAAATATTATTTTTCTTTCACATTCAGTAACAAATAATACAAGTTCGACGATGTCGAAGTGGTACGCAGAGGTGTGTACGCAAACGTGTCGAGTGAAATTAATGTTGTCCAGTTTATAAAGGAAAGGAATGACACTTAAGCAAATGTATGCTAAAATACGGCTTTTTGGGGTGTAACATAATTATAGCTTTTTTGACACGTGGTCAATAACACGACTCGATGTGTTTGCTTTCGACCCATCCAATATGAAATCCCGGCAACGCAAAAGCACTTGGTCGAGATAAAACCTGCTTTCACTATACACGTATTACCTACAGTGTCCTCAAGCCCTCTTCTATTTTTAATATACATGCATAAACAGAATGGGACATTCGAGCTAGACCCATCGCCACATACGCTACATGCTCCTACCGAACAGGGATATTTTATAAGCGTTCGTTCATCTAGACAGGGCAACACATACCATCATCATTGATGTACTAGCCGTTGGGAACTAGTTGGAATGGGGGGAAAACCCTGAATCCATTGATAACAATCGATCCTATAATCCATAGCACCTTAGACGAGCGCTGTACATTGAGACACGTACGCACGCATGCAGTTACGCACATTATTCAGAGTATCTTGCTTAGAATATCGAATCTTCGGACATCTGGTATATATACATATGCAGTAAATGAAAATGCTTTTAAAATGAAAACTGCTTACGTAATATGTCACTAAAAAAAATTATGGTCGGGGAAAGGAAGGAAGGAAATGTTTTATTTAACGACACACTCAACACATTTTATTTTCGGTTATATGGTGTCAGTCATATGGTTAAGGACCACACAGATATTGAGATAGGAAACCCGCTGTCGCCACTTCATGGACTACTCTTTTTGATTAGCAGCAAGGGATCTTTTGTATGCACCATCCCACAGACAGGATAGTATATACCACGGCCTTTGATACACCAGTTGTGGAGCACTGGCTGGAACGAGAAATAACCCAATGGGTCCACCGACGGGGATCGATCCTAGACCGACGGCGCATCAAGCGAACGTTTTACCACTGGGCTACGTCCCGCCCCTTATGGTCGGGGAATGACATTTCTTTGTATTTTAATGTGACTTGATCCAGATGTATTACAGATGAGTAGATCATCATTCAATCAATCTATTAATCAAAATCGAAAATTAAGCTTCTGATGTCCCATCGGTAGCACTCGTCATAAAGAAGTGGCAGTGTCTTTTAAAAACCACCATATATTGAACTACTAATAGAAGCCGTAACATTTATAATGATTACGAATCTTTCATTAACATATTCATTATCGTATCACTGCATAAAACATAGTTCAAAAGATATGAAATAGAAGTGAGAATATGCACATGCCAGGTGCGTTGTCTACATGAGAGATGGCCCTGGCCACGATATAGGGTTTCCACACAGTAGTTGTCATTTCATTCATTTATAGTTGTTTTCGTGCTTGTATCCATTTAAGTTCAAGCACGCTGTCCTGGGTACACACCTCAGCAATCTGGACTATGTGTAGAACAGTGGGTTTGTGGTTAGTGAGAGATCGAAAAGTCGGTATAGTGGCCTTTCATTTACACAATTCTTCTTCTTCTGCGATCCCGGCAACACAATGAATCGTTAAACTCATTCTGGGTGGGATCCCGTACCAGAAAGCGAACCCACTGAAGCCAGTGCTCTGTCTGTAGGTTTTTTTTGTCGTGGGGTGTCGTTAAACATTCATTCATTCTGTCTGTCTGTAGGAGGACTGCCACTTTTATTGCCTTAAAATAGCTTAGGTAAATATAACTGCATGTCTAAATGCGCACACTGATGTGCATAAAATAGTACAAGGCGTGAACTCATAAGCATTTGACAGACATATTGTACAAAGTATTTGGAAAGAGAATTCCCATTAAAGGTAGGGTCAACTCAAACAAGAGCCTTATGTGGTGTTGGAAAGATGCATACTCGGACCACCAACACATACTGACACTTTAACAAATGAAAAACGCGTAATTTTAGAGTTAATAAAAAAACATGATTATTCCTGCTAACTGGGGGCAGCCATTTTGTTTCGTTTTTGTGACGACCGGTAGCAATCTAATTAAAATTAGCTCCACTGTTGCATGTGGATCTAACACCAGCCAGTTGGAGCTCATGTCCACCAATCAAAACCTTACTTGCAGAATCCTGCCAGTGATTTAAAAATAATTTGAAAACATTCCTAATTATCCTGAGGGTATACGACATGTTTCGTGTGAATTATTTTATAAAATAAATAATTTGTAATGTAAAACTAAAGACTGATTTTTTATTTTATTTATATAAATAAATAAATAATTTGTAATGTAAAATTGAAGACTGATAACCCACCCCGTACGTATTGGTATGGTTCGCTGTACTGCGGCAACTAAAATAGACTCGCCCGATATTTTTAGAATTTGTATGCTCCCAAATAACGTTATAAAAGGCGAAGTGTGATTGGTCAATATTTAAATTATTATTTACAGACGAAATGTTACCTGGACATTGGAGACTACGCAGTGTTGTTAGTTTTAAATCACTGGCAGGATTCTGCATGTAAGGTTTTGATTGGTGGACATGAGCTCCAACTGGCTGGTGTTAGATCCACATGTAATAGTGGAGCTAATTTTAATTAGATTGGACCGGTAGTATAGCTTGGGGCGAAGTGACGTCAGCTCCGTCCATCTCCTCTTAAGCACAGTGTAAACAAACGCATTAATTTACAAGGCGCTTCGCTTTGATTAACCTGATTTGTAAAACAACATAAATGACTTGATAGTATAATAAACTATTTAACTAAATATATTTCAGTTTGCATCAATAGAACGAATTGGAGTTGTAATATTTTTCTTTTTTAAAAATCCAAAGAAAAAATGCATATTATTACTTTATTAGGCCTATTGGTAGGGTACGTTCGAGCAAAAACGACCACTCACGATACCCAAGTGATACTTTTCTTTTCTTTGGGACGACGTAATTGGTCAGTTTTGTGATTTTAGATGGGAAAGTCTACTTAATCAAGGGTTTTACAGAATTACTTACAGTAATAAAGCAGGCGGCTGATAATGCCCATTGCGATTGGAGGGGTATCCGTGCGGTTACCACACAATACCCTGTGATCTTAATAAAAGAGGCACATCTTTTTAGTGTGTCTAGACACAGTGTCTGGGGACCGTCTAAATGTACACCTGCCAACCAGGAACCACAGGTACAGGCCACGGACAGAAAATACCAATTAACCAAGAAAACACTCCGATTATTATTTCAGTACATGGATTAATTTATGTAAACCATAATACAGTTATTTTAACACTTTGACAATGGTAGTTTATTTTGTATTGAAAAATAATATATAATTGTTGTTGGCTTACTGGGATGACTATTATTACAGAACATTGCGATGCATTCGCAAAAATCAGGTATGTTTTGTTTCTTCAGTTCGAAGACTAATTGACCCCTCCGTACGGCGTGATTGACAACCGCGCTGGACCAATCATGTTTCGCGGTTCAAAAACCGCGGGCCCAAATTTGCTTGGACGTCATTAGGTTAGACAGCATAATATTTTTCGATGTGTAACGTTTTTGTATAGTTAGCATTAAAATTAGTTAAAATAATTGTCTCCTCCAACTGAATTATAATCATAGTAAACATATACTTCTGCTGACAAGTGTTAACAGCGATGACATCTATGCGGAGCCTACGATTGACGTAAAATCAAGTGTTTTCCTGCGAAACAGTCACATGGTATTGAAAGTGAAGTTTTGCCGAAATCCATCAAAATTCAACTGATATATAAATTCTACGAAGGTAAGAGTTTAAGAATCACTTTCCCTCCAATGTAATGGAATTTACTGACTAATTTAATCAGTCTTCGATGTATATATTGTCGTTAAGAATCCGTCGTTAAACAATACACAGTCAGACGAATGGCCAAAATAAACGTTTACTCCATCTACAACTTTGCCAGGAACTGTGGTAGTTGGGTTTTGAATGATCTCGATTTCAAGGCATCACTGTTGACCCGTGGTCTCCTTTGTTCAGGTCCTGTTATCAAAAATTCCCTGTTATCTGCTCAACATAAGCACAGGGAAGGCTGCCAGTGACAAGATTCGGGAAAGTCTGCTCAGCGTTCCAGAAAATGGACGGTCACACCACCGAGAATTCCTACAGTCCTGCATTAGTGATCTCAACAGATTTGAAGAGAAGATAAAGTCCTTTACAAATGATTGTGTGAAGAATCAAAGAGCTAAAGACCACAGAATAGCTGAACTTAAGAGTACAAGATATCTTATGGTTCACCTGGTGTTACTAGCAACCAAACGGAATCTGGACTTGCCATTCATATTTGAATATTCACTCACACCTGTACCATTGTCAATGTGCAGCACAGATGGAAAAATGGCAAAAACCGAAAAAAGCGCTTCCTTCCATTTATTGGAATCAGAGGTGAAAGACGGAAAAGGCCACCCCGAATTCACACGTGTATGCATTGTAGATGGCCAATTTCTCCTTCATACATTACCTCACTGTCTACCGTCAACTTACGGAGGACTTGCAAGAAACATTCTGATTCAAACAATGGCATTGTCTGTCATTCAAATTCATCGTCTTTGACAACTACCCACAGCCATCTTTGAAAGATATGGAGTGAGGCAGAAGAGGAGCACATAACAGAGAGTTTTTGATCATTCAAAACCCAACTTTCACAGTTCCTGGCAAGGGAGTGGAAGGACCAGCAATATGTACAGATAATTGGAAGCCGCCAGCTCTACCTTGATATTCCAGGGGAATGCCATCATTTCAAAGTTGTAGATGGAGTTCTCAAGTGTGATGTGGTCGATGACCTTAGAACGAGGAGGTGGATACCAAAATATGCCTTCATGCAAAAGCAGTTGATGACACTCATAAGACTGGGGTAAAAAGAGACATATTCATCCGTGCGTCAGGTACTGACAAAGTTGTATCACTGCAGAAAGTTTGAGTTTGATACTTGGCCCTCAGATATGTGCAGCACTACCAGGATTCCATGCATTCACCGGTAATGACTACACTGGATCATTTGTTCGCAAGGGAAAGTTGAGACCATCTGCTAATCTGGAAAATAATACAAAGGTACAAAAAGTATTTGAAGATATGGCGATTGAAGCAGTCATATCACACACAAAATACCCTGCAAACATTTACCGCTAGCATCTATGAAGCAAAGGATACAAGCAAGACAACACTTAATACCTTTCGATACAAGATATTTGAAAAGGGTTATGGACCAAAGTCAACGACAAAGAATCTGTTGGAGAAGCTGAAGGCCATAAATGCTAGTGCCATTCCCATGTGAGGCAGAGCTAAACATTCATATGAAACATGCATCCTTTGTTGCAGAAATGTGGGTGAATGCCGATCTCACTGATATCCAACAACATCAACTCATCAAATGGTTGGGATTTTTACAATGGATATTATTAACCAATATTCCATGAAGAAACACAACTGCCAGAAACCCTCATCCAGATGAAAACGGGATCATTGGTGATGAGAGCACTGAAGAGGAAGACATGACAGTATCATCTGAAGATGAGGCAGTCCTTTCTGAGGATGAAGATTAAGGAAGGTGAAAGTTGTTTAGGCAGGCAGTGAAATGGAACCAGACTGGAACTCAAGTTCTGTTTTGATCAATAATTTTCTTTCTGTCTGGTGACTAAAAAAACCCCAACAACCTTGAGTTGAATTTTGATCACATTAATAACTTAGTTTAGATTTAGGGACGCACTTTTTGTTTTGATCTAGTTCTGGAGTTCGACTGCATTTAGTATAATCATATACTCACATTCTTTATTCATGCTGTGGTTTTGGAGAAATCCCATTTTTATGTCATGTGTTATGGCGTGGAATCGAAAGTATATCATGTGGCTCGTAACTTGGACAGAATTCACCAAAATTTATTATTCAAATGAGTGGCCATTACATCGCCCAGAACCATCACCTATGGACCCTGTGAACTAGCTTGTATCTTAAGTTTGGTATACCAGACTTTTCATTGTTAACTAATGGTACATTCAGAATATCACCAGACAATGGTGAAAACAATGGATCAACGTATGTATAACTATTACAACAGTTACTCTTGTTCATGCAAAAAGTATCACTGCTATAACACTCACACTGAGAATTAAAGGCAATGAGAAGATCAAGTAAATGTAATCTTTCGTTGTTCAAATGTGGAAATAGTCATATTATCATATTCATATACTATTACAATCAAATAGAAAACTATTTAGTTATATTAATCATACATTTTCATTTCACACTCATTGCATTTAAAGTGGACTAACTACAGGAGTTGACATTAAGAATCGTGGGTCTTGTTTATCATAACAACGGAGAACATATTAATGTTTTGATGTACTCGTGAATGCTACTAAACCTAATATTGGGCAAATTGTTACCTTTGACCTTAAGTGAATTCAGTACAGGGGTTGATATTTAAAAATCATTGATCCTTAGTGGGGGTACCCTAAGGAATATTTTGGCATCAGTTTCGTTGATGTACTCAGTCATGCTAATTAATCTTCTAATTAGCGCTAATTAGTGGTAGTCTTAAGTGGATTAAGTACAGGAGTTGACACTTAAGAATGGTGGAGGATCTTAATTTGTACATCAACAGAGAAAATTTTAACGTTAGTTTCGCTGATGTACTCGATCGTGCTAATTAAACCTGAAATTGGATGGATTTTGACCTTTGACCCGTTCTTAAGTGGATTCAGTACAGGTTTTGACACTTAAGAATCACTGATCCTTAGTCAGGGTACCCTAAAGAATAGTTTGGCATCAGTTTCGTTGATGTACTCAACCATGCTAATTAAACTTTTAATTAGTGCTAATTAGGGGCGTTCTTAAGTGGACTAAGTACAGGAGATGACACTTAAGAATGGTAGATCTTAATTAGTACATCAACAGAGAAATTTTAACGTTAGTTTCGTTGATGTACTCGATCATGCTAATTAACCTGAAATTGGGTGGATTGTGACCTTTGACCCGTTCATAAGTGGATTCGGTACAGGTTTTGACACTTAAGAATCACTGATCCTTAGTCAGGGTACCCTAAAGAATATTTTGGCATCAGTTTCGTTGATGTACTCAACCATGCTAATTAAACTTCTAATTAGTGCTAATTAGGGGCGTTCTTAAGTGGACTAAGTACAGGAGATGACACTTAAGAATGGCGGATCTTAATTAGTACATCAACAGAGAACATTTTGGTGTAGGTTTGATTGGTGTACTCAACCATGCTAATTAAACTTATAATTTGGGGCATTTTGAGGGGCGGCCCCTCGGATTGGTACAGGATGTGACACTAAAGAATAACCGCCAGGGGCGGTCCCACCTGTTCCGAAGAGGAGGACTGGACTTGGAGTGACGCGGGGTGATCCAAACCCGGTGGCTAAACCACCGGGGGCGGTTCAGTCTGCGCAGCACCAAGTAACCAAACCGAAGCACCCGCCAGGAACCATCCAGGGGGGACCAAAGCTGTCAGCTCCACTGACAGTGGCGGTCCCTTCTGTTGAGGAACCGACAACTATGGATACGGGCCACGTGGTCACTCATGACCCACCGGCGAACCCACCACCACCTCCGGCAGTTGTTGTAGCTGACACCGCGGCAGACCAGCGAGAGTTCAAGAAGAGGAAGATGTCATCGACCACCGTACCGATGTCGTCTGATGATTCCGATTGGATTCTCGTCTGTGACAAACTGCCACACAAGTACACGGGGGCGGTTATCGGTGACTTCACCGATAACAAATACCTTAAGGGACCTTGGGACGACAAGTACTGGCGCCAACTTCCAACCGGACAAGGGAAGTACCAGCTGCAAGGTGCCCTAAACTTTACGTGACAGCCCAGCAGGAAGGACTGTACAGGCAGGGGCTCCTGATGCCAACGATGTCAAATGGGACCATCCACCGCATCTTAAAGATGGTCCTACGAGACATCTACCCAGTAGCCATCGACCGCAACATCAAGGTCTTGACCGAAGGACTCCCCAACTTCAAGCCTGAACAGTCCATCAACTCGCCATGAATCCTGCTGTGCCAACCTTAACTAGGGCAGGTAACCTCCTTTTTGGGCTTAGTTGGACTTTAAACACGTTTTGATCGACCCTCCAAAATTTTATGTTTATTTTTTTATAAATAGTCCAACGCATTTTACTTTGGCGTCCGTTCAATTGCTCAAATCACCTCAAAACCGTTTCGGCCGAGCAATCAAACTTATTTTTGGGTTTAAATTCTTAGTCCGGACATGATGTTAGGTGCAGTTAGTCTCCGTAGACTTAGGTTTTTCTAGTTAGATCCGAAGGAATCGAAATTCAGCCAGTCAGAACACGGCCCATTTTCGGTGTCTACTAGTCGGTCCGCGCAGTCGCTGGACACTACTAAATACTTATTCAAAATTCTGCCCACTTCAAACTCATCCCCCCCCCCCCCCCTTGTCCTGGACTCAGTCACTGGCAAAGGCCAGAGATTAAGCCCAGGACAGGCGTGCGTGAAACCTTCGTGGTATATATGCACAAAAAAGATTTAAACAACAACAACAACAACTAAAGAATGGCCGTTTGGGGGTCCCACAGCCCACACCTACATATTCCAGGCCTCAGACCTTTTGTACTCGCAATGCTAATTAAACCTCTCTGGGCTCCCGGACTATTAGGTATTACGTAACCACCAGCTCGCCAGAGGGCGTATTCACTGGTATGGTACAAAATGGCTGCGCCCGTTATATATAATAGCCGTCACATTTAACCGTTTTATTAATTAACTATACGATTATACTTGTTGATATTAAGCAATAATGTGCATTATATATCGTTGAATATGCATACTAGGCCAAATGCCTTAATTGTCCTCGCCTTTAACATAGCTGGTATGTTTGTATATACATAAATTACAGTTCCGTAGCTATAAATCATATATAATAGTGGCATTAAAAATGTGGCAACTCGCTTAGGAATTTAATGTCGTAAAACATTTATGAAATTTGAAGTACCACGTACTTGTACTGAAGACAAGAGTAGACCGTAGGGCCTATATGATACCAGCACATGGCCCACGTACGTAATAAGCCACTGCTGCACAATATTACAAGCTTTTCTGATTTATGGATAAGTACAAGGCCTTAGATGTTGTAACTGAGTAGATGGTTGAATAAAAGTACTTTTAGGGTCAAATCAGTTTTATATTTGTTCGAGTAAAACTATGTATAGCCATTTAACCTCGACTCTTTATTACCCCTAATAATTATTTCCACGCTGGGCCTGCCAGTGACACAAGTCAATATTGTCCCGATCCTGTCGCCACTCCATTACCCACAATTCTTATTTATAAGTATTTCAGAAGAGAAAACACCATATCGTTTGAATATTATAAAATGTTCATTAGGCCAGAAATGCATTGACTGATCGCATACCGGTACTTATTCAAACAAAAATGGGTATGGAACATCCGACAACTTCGGTATTCGTAGCTGTAATTTATCACGACGGACTATTTGCATTCCGAAAATAAAAGCCGTAAATGAATCGTTTGCAAATATGGTATATGTACGTTACTGCCCGGCGAAAAGTGTCGTAAAGCTGTTCAGTTGAAGTCTTTTGAAATAAATCAATTATGTTTTCAAACTTATTTGACAGTGGAAGTTAAAACAGGTTCTACCGTGTTAACGGCGGAATGGAATCAGATACGTAAATCGGCGCTCGGCAACCACCATGGGTATTAAGATATCGAGCAACAAAACGCACTTGGCTTTTCTGTTTTTGTGACTCGGGTGGCTGGCTTTTAAAATAATAAATGACAAAACGAGAATTCGATTTACTCAGCTCCTGGGCCGAAATCGTGTGGTAGTAACTATAGATACACCTCTCTACATTGCTTGGTGTGGTAGTGGAAGTTACTGCAACGCATATGCGAAACTCATTTGGAAACAATCCTTAGAAAGTTTATGTAAGTATATATAATTATGTTCATATTTTCGACCCTGTATTGAAATAATGTTTTGTTACCTTTGTATTATATATTATTGAACAAAGTAGTGATGGTGTACCTCTAACTTGTAGCTAGTAGCTATACAACAATGAAATAACATTCAGAGGTCCAGTAGTAAGATATGTTAATATGTTAGATCATAGAGATATTGTTACACATTTAATCAAAGGTAATGGACAGAATGTTTAATGGATTAGCGGTGCGGGTGTATTTTAAAGGATTTTTGAAAATTTTGCATACATATAATGATACATGTATATATGTAACTATCAATGAAATTACAACGTCGCTTCAACCATCCATGGACTATATAATTATATTGTTTGGAATATATTCATCTTGGTGTCTTTGTTCGGATCCGTATACAACAAAATAAAAAGTTGTTTAACACCTAAATATATCAATAGCCATACTGAAAAGTTAATTCTAGTTTTAATCCGTAGCAAACATGGACATTATGAGACTTGTGGACTATTTTCCAGGGCAAAGACTGCACTTTTTAATTCAAGCGTTTTAACAATTCAAGAAAAACCTTCAGACTATCCAGGATAAGCGCCGGTTCATACCAGCAACTGGAGGGGATCATATCAGTTATATTAATTCGCCTCTCAACTGAGGTCCCTCCAGACCCGTAGGAGGCAGGGTGGGTGTATATTTGTCCTTCTCTGTATAAATAAAGATACAAATTTGGCTTATGCTGCCCACTAGAGACTATGTCCCACCCCTTTACTAGATAGTCCACGCACGCACGCACATACACACACAGACACACACACGCGCGCACACGCATACATACACACACACACACACACACACACACAGAGAGAGACACAGACACACACGCGCGCACACGCATACACACACACACACACACACACACACACACCAGATGTCATTCAGACATGCATGTGGTTGTTTGACCATTTATCTTGTTAGCAAGTTTCTATCAGCGTGACTAGCAGCTACATTGTTAAACTAGGTTTTTATATAAATACTTTAATCCGCCCTAATCATGTACGTCGGCCCATGTTTAAACATCACTTATTGACTGCCACTTGAGTTACTATGCAACTCGTGTGTTACCCTAAGACAGAATCCATACAAGGCGTGTTAGTATGCGATCTTTGATTCATATTCAGTGGAATACAGTATTTGTCGAAATATTAATTCCAGGTAACCAATTTACGTGAGCTGACTGGTTGTCACCCATTATGAGGTTGTTACAAAAATATTTTTGGCACGACCATTGCTTTGAATATATCGCTCCAGATATCCATTACATAACTGCAGCCAGGATGCATACACAATATAATCAAAATATTAACAATAAAATGTCTCCAAATTAGATTTTCCATGAATGTCTTATGGCCTGTTGCACGCAAGAATCACGTTTATAAGTATATGTAATATGGCAACAATGTTTGACTGTACAAAGATCAAGGATTCAAACCGACGACATACTTTTGATTGCTTCTTATTATTTAGTATAATTGTTTTGTTTTTAAATATTGTATATTACCGTTAGTGACCCTGGCCCCAAACGTTTGACATCCAATAGCCGATGATTAATTAATCAATGTGAGCCAGTGGTGTGGTTGAACAAAACAAACTGGTCCCCAAAATGTGTACTTCGGTTGTTGTTTTATTTAGTTACTACTAACACCAGACTGGTCGGAAACATTAGATTTAAAATTGTAAAATTAACCAAAAGATGTTTAAGTAATGTGAAGCAGTAATAGCCGAAATTAGTTTACACTGCCTGATACGATTGGGTCAGATAGTCTTTAGCATATATTGTCGGGGAAAATCCACAACCACCATGGTAAGATAGATTTGTTTTATTAATAAATGTCTTACTATTTAAGAAGTTTTATCAAGAATTCCCTGCTACCACGCTTAGGTCACGATTTTTTCGCAAATCCGAGACCATGCATGGTCGTCAGATTATTCCATATGGGATCAAATACCACTTAATCATGACAACTAATGGACAGCTTGCGATAAGTTGTCAATACATAATACTGGATAAGTTTCATGTTTGTTCTAAATAAAATTAAACAAGACAGTTTTTTGTTGAGTAATCCCATGTATCCCAATGTGTTTATAATACCCTTTCGATTAAATGTCACGTTTAGTCAATGAATGAAATATCACGTTAATACTAAGCTTATATTTATTTCATTAAAAATTTTCTTTGATACATTTATTGTTACATTTTAATGATAATTTATTTGTCGTTTTGCAGAGACAGCTATCATGAGTACCCGTGAAACGAAAATGAATCATTACCAGTTTCACAACAAGAGTCAGAGAGGTGGTCGTCAAGGAAGAGCTGAACGTGCAGACGAACAGAAGTCACGTGGCAAATTGGACCTCCATAAAGAAAAGCAGCCGACACTCCGTGGAGCCAAAATCACAGACATGCACGCGTACAGACCACGCGCAGGCACGGTGGGCTCCCGCAAGGACACCTTCTTTTCCACAGGAAGCAAAGACAAGCACTTCCAAGCGAAAGATCAGGATCGTCAGAGTCAAGGAACAGACGACCATAATCCGGTGGAGTACGAAAATACGTACAAAATGGAACCGGACCTAAAGTTCCAGGAAAGTCAAGTCAGGGACATCATAGCAGCGGTTCTAAAAGAAAATATATCAGAAAAAGAATACAACCACAGCACCATGAACAGGGGAATAACCTTGATGTGCTCAAAGATCCTGGAGCGCGTGAAACAGCTAGATATGAAGCGGTACAAGCTGATTAGTCATGTACTCATTGGCGAGAACAATAGCACCACATTACAGTTTTCCTCCAGATGCTTGTGGGATGTACGCTGGGACACGTTTACTTCTGTAACTGTCACTAGTGGTAATATATATGCAACTGGTATGGTATTTGGTGTGTACGCAGAGTAGGGTGTATACTACCATATCAAATCCCATAGACGACAATAGTAACATATGTGGCTAAAACTCCTACCTGCAACGTATCAACCGACATAAACGCCACGGATATAAATACTACCACCCCTCACACTTAAAGTGAATCAGAAAAAAATGGGGGTCAAGCTGCTCGTTTCTGAGATAACGGGTAGCGTCTATGACTACCCTAGTTCCGCACAGAATTCGAGTACTTTTTTTTACAGGTACCCCATACATGTTTCAAGCACAAGGCTACTTGACACATTGGTACTAGATGAAATAAAATTGCATTTTTTTTTAACCCAGATAAAACGATTATTTTTTACAACCAACACACTCACATTTATAACCAATCACAGGACTTGTGGTGTTCACTTCTCTATCAAAAGTTCGGTGTACCTCGAACTTGACCCAGCCGGAAGTTATTTGGTCTAGTACTACCAGTAACACGTTGTTCATCTAATCAGTTGACTGCAATGGATTTGGCGTGTGCGCGGAATAATTCATTTTAAAAAATATAATCAGTTGACTGCATTGAAATTGGTGTGTGCTGACGAATTATTTTTGTTTTCAAATTCTAATAGTTGGCTGCAATAGATACGCAAGCATCCAAAGCCTAAACATTTAGTGCGAAATTATAAGCTAATACAGATGGCGTGGTGTTAGTAGCAATCGCAACCATCCAAGATTGTCTTGAGGGAAGACACGACTCGTTGCATGAAATGTTTTTTGGTTAAATGTGTGGTAGGCTTATGTACAGTGCTGTCCGGTGTATCGGCGCACCAAAGCTTTCAAGGACCATTTTCTATGTGAACATTGTGAAATATTTAATAAAATGCGTCTCTCACCAATGAAGAAGTGCATAATCTGAAATACACTACAAACTGTTTTATGTCTGTAGTAAATAAACATTTTAAAATGGTGCATAAATATAGGCACCCCCTTGTATCCAAAACGATTTGCATGTCCGGTGATTCGGCGCAGTAGATGTGGATCGTAGACCCCGCTATTTATAAACCGCCCATGACCTCACTTTTAGCCCTTAAACGCTATACTATTGTCCCAGAATTATTTTGGTACTTTTTTGTTTTGTCTAGTTAAAAATATTACTATAAAAATGAACGATCACATATGACCCATCTCATGATCAGTTTCGGAATCGTTTTCTTGAGTGGCACAGTACTGCAGATGCATACATGTTCATTGTCATGCATGGCTGAGATGCCTACATGGATTTTATTTTTCTCGGGTAGATTGTGCACACACGTGGATCTTATTTCGTTTTTATTTTTTATAACAATGTGACAATTGTGAACTGGAATGACTGTCAATTAAGGTGTAAAATGTTCGTTTTGTTTGCATGTCTGTGTTTTCTTTTTCGGTTTAAATAAAAAAAATAACCGAACAAAAATAATTACATTTATACTGGTTGCTATAATTTTTTTAATGCGGGAAAGGTGTTTTTAGACTGGTTTTAACCTTCTTAATATCAATAAGGATGACCTACTTCGCGTTTATAAACACGAAAACAGGTGAATGATTTATTTTGAAATTATTATATAATTATTGATAATTCTAAAAAAAAAAAAAATTGCACCCTTAACAATAAATATATTGATACTTGATTAACCATTGAAAAAGGAATTGAACTTTAATTCGTTAAAAATTCCGACAACATGACAACTTCCTAAGCATACTGCATACTAAGCAAAATACCAAGTGCGCCGAATCACCGGACGCGCCGATACACCGGACACGGTTGTACTATCTTTAGAGATACATTTATTATTTCATACAAATGCTACGTTTAAATGTATTAATAAAACTACTATATTTTCACATTTCATTTAATGTTACTTTTTATTACCTTACTCACAGAGAAATAATATCGTACATGGTGTTAGACCACATGGGCAATTTAGCACTTGTTGACTGTTGTTTCATGACCATGTTGGTATTGGTCGGTTTGGGATCGATCCCAGTCGGTGGGCCCATTGGGTTATTTTTTGTTCTAGCCAATGCACCACGACTGGTATGTGCTATCCTGACTATGGGATGGTACATATAAAAGATCCCTTGCTATTAATGGAAACATGTAGTGGGTTTTCTCTCTAAGACTATATGTCAAAATTACCAAATGTTTGACATCCAATAGCCGATGGTTAATAAATCAATGTGCTTTAGTGATGTCGTTATATAATACACTTTTTTCTTTATGTTGGTATTGATAATTAATTGTGATACATGCGTTTAAAAACGCTCACTAGTCATCGGGCAACAATGGATTAATTTGGGAAAGAAAGGAGATGAATGACGAGAATTACTAAATGTTTGACATGCAATAGCCGGTGATTAATAAATCAATGTGATGTGGCGTGTTGTTGTGAGGGTAGGTGTAGGCCTAAATATGCGTTGTATGGTTCTTGAACGGTTTCCTAATTATCGGTTAGGTTCTGTGTTAATAATAAATGATAATAATATTGTCATTTAATACCATTGTAGATTATATCTCGTCTTCATATGAAGAACAGGTGTTTTGTTTTAGGGTGGTGGGCGACAATGATATGTTATGTAGAAACTTTTACTATGCTATTCACTGATTTGGATTTAATAAATATGCCACCGATTTCAATTAATTCCAAAATGACTCCAAGGACACCAATTCCAATAAGTATATCTAAGGAGGACAACTGTTTGTTTAACTAACGTAATTAACCGTTTCAAAAAGAAATCTAGATGGTTGTAATGCTTCATTTTCATATATTTTCATGCTTATATTCTCTTGAGGTTTAAATAAAACATTGCGTACCTCCTTCCGACGAATGCAAGTGCCATAATAAAGTTATTTGGATTAAAACTTGGGGATGGGACGGAATTTGGCTCAGTCAGTAGAACCTGAGGTGATTGGGTTATAGTATCGAAACACCGGCGAACCCAATGTTGTTGTTTGGTCCCAACCAGTGGCCCATAACTGGTATATAAAAAGCTATATATGCTGTCCTGTTTGTGGATGAGTGCAAATATACATTTAGATGTGTATATATAAGATCCGTTGCTGCTAATGGGGGAAATGTAATGTGTTTCCTCTAAAACTATGTCAGAATTATCACACGTTTAACATCCAATAGTTGACAATGAATTAGTCAGTGTGGTATCGTTAAACATAACAAACTTGTAACACTGGGTTAAGTCGGCATTGTGATTCAATTCTTGCACGTACCAGACTTAACGCTGATAGTGTAATCACTACGCCATCTGCACCGACCGGTGTTTGTATTTTGATAATTTTGATCTGTCCTTATGGGTCGCCTTCCTTAGATTGCACGCTCTCTTAGAAAGTTTTGGGTGCAGGTGAGAGGTTGTTTTTTTGTGTTTTTTTTTTGGGGGGGGGGTAACCAATGCTTAGGATCCGTACGTACTACATTCTAAGACATTAACACATATAATGTAGCTAAAGGATAGTTAACAACTTTTACACAGGTGAACATGTTCTAAGCATACGTCATATATAATTGGATGTCTTCGCCATTGTTCAGGGTAGTTATACACGAAGCTATTAATTCGTTTGAAAGGTTGCTGCTTTTTAGAATATGATTTCAATGTTTTGTTGCACAAACTGCAGTATCTGTGCTTCTTCTCTGCGAGATAGTCCTGCAAACAGGGCCATCTAAATAGGGGTACCGGTACCGGCAGGGTAACAATACTTTACATGGCTAGACTTATTCATTATGGTGTGGGGATCATGAAACCACCTGATGACACGTTCAAATATGCGTGCGTTTTGCATGGCGGTCATTTTTCAAGATGGCCATATTAAAGATGGTGATTTCAGTATCAAAACATTTTTTTTTTTTTTTTTTTTTTTTTTTTTTTTGGGGGGGGGGGGGGATATGAAAACACGCTTCCAGACCAATTAGATATATTCTGGACCACTTTTGAAGATGAGTTCACAAAAATTTACAACTTATTACTGTATTCTTGACAAACTAATATCATACTAACAATGCTATATACAGATTTCCCTGGAACATGTGATTGATTCCATTCAAATTTGTCATTTAGAAAATTAAACAATTCTGCCATATAATTTGAAAACAACGGATTTACTTGAAACTATTGTTTCAGAGTGATCTGGTAAGGGTCAAACCCAGTGATCGTAATCTGGTATATTATACAAGCTAAATTCAGTCATGATGGTGTCTGAGACTATTCTCTCATATCGTCTGGTATATTCCTCACACCTAGTTTCAATTTTGATATTTCCTGTAATTGATGAACTTCATTATATCAGTTCTTCAGTCAGTGCGTAAATATGTCCTCTGCCTTTATGATTAAGTATGTCAGTATAATTAAGCCTTACAAGATGTTCCCTTTTTAACATCATACCATATATCCATAAACCCGGATAGTATTGGGACAATCTGATTAACATTAGCTCTCCTAGTATATGCCAGTAGCTCTTAACAGCATTGCATGGACTCCCGTGTCCAGGTGACATTTCATCTATAAACAATTTAAATATCGACCAATTACACTTCGCCTTTTATAGCGTCATTTGGAAGCATACAAATTCTAAAAATATCGGGCGAGACATTTCAACATTGAAAAAAAGGGGGAAAAGTGCAGTAATAAACTCTGTATTGTATACTGGTATAAACAGATTTTATGGCTATACCATCACGGGTTTTTTTCGTCTTGAAACGAATTTTATATTGAAATTAGTTTCCGGCATACTTCGTAATTCACCCGAATCATTTCGTATACCCTCGGCATAATCCCGAATGTTTTCAATTTGTTTTCAAATCACTGGCATGATTTTGCAAGTAAGGTTTTGATTGGTCGAATGAAAGGTCAACTGGACATGAACTCCAACGGGCTGCTGATAGATCCACATGTAATAGTCTTGGGACAACATAGCCAGGGTAGGGTGGCTGCAACAACTCGAATCCAATTTCGCAGAACCCCCAATACAACCCATGCCGGGTGAGCTGATACAGTTTCGTGAATCAGCAGAGGTTGTTTCATCGCCGTTTTCGACGGATTGACTGACGTAAATGCCTAAGCAAATCAGCGTAATGACTCTTAATATTATGAGGCATAGTCAATATGGATTCATGATCCCCACACCATAATGAAAAAGTCTAGCCATGTGAAGTATTGTTACCCTTGGTATCAAAAAGAATGCTGCACATGGTCTTGCTAGTACTAGGATGGACACTGAATTTCTTTGGTGCTGGAGAATAACGAATTCCACCATTTCAAATGTTCTATTAACTATTTTACTAATTGCTATTTTCAAAATTTGGCCAGTTTCAACACTACCAAGCCCCAGAATGTCTAATGTGTCACACTGTCACTCTTCGATCCTCCATCACAGCTGGTTTCACAGTCTTAACGTTTTCTTGAGTTTTCGATATCTAAGGCCTGACCGACCTAGGGTCGCCTTCAACAGATTTCCTGCCAATAATGGAATTCTGCAATCAACCTCTTGACTATGGAATATGAAGAAGACTGGTCCTGGTACTGATTGATTATGCGAACATGAATCTCTGAAGACGTGGGTTTTTTTTTGTTCTAATGTTATAATATTTAATGACAGCACTGTACCTCATTTTTTATGTTTTTCAGTTTACCAGAATGAAAAGCATAAACAATTACAGCTATAAAATTGGTCCTTCAGAGTAACACCCCCCCCCCCCCCCCCACACACACACACACCACCGCTCTAAGATGAAAATATACGGTGGGTTTTTTTTCTTCTGTCCTACCCTATAAAAAGATGGCTTGTGCCCCACTAGTAGCGACTACTAGAGACTGTGCCCACCCTCAAAATATTGTTCCTACGAGCCTACACATAGGGCAAAGTGATATAAAAGTATTGTCGTGTTCACTGGGAAAGACTGCAAATCGCTAATTTTATATTTACATTCGGTCATAATGGTGGGTCATGAGTTGTGAATGGAGGGGACCATTGTCGACCCGGTCCGGTTGACCTTAGGTTGGAGGGGCTTTGAGTCGGATGTACGCGACACCCATCAAGGCCACTATATTGTTTTGGCGTTTTTTGGTATACACATGTATACTATTTTGGTGTGAAATTTAGAAATAATGACGGCTAAAAAATGAATAACGTGTAGTATATTCTATAGTATGAAAAAAGGTGTTCCCTGACGGAAGGACTATAGTTGCCAACACAGATTTGCCAACGTCTTAAGATTTTATAAGATTCAACAAGATTCTAATCGTAATGAAGCCGGGTCTGGTTTTCTTCACTTTCTGTTTTCAGGAAAGCAAGCCCTTCTTCGCGCAGTGTCAGCACATTAAAGGAACTATACGCCGAGTTTGTAGCCATTTTAAATGTGGGGTGTTTTTTTTACAAATAAAATAAAGTAATTATTAAAATGACAACTTATTTACATTTTCTTGCATAGAAAATGAATATCTCTATAACCAATGCATTTTTGGACATCTTAAAATTTTGCAGTATCTCAATAGAGGTAATTTTTTATTTTTCTAAAATAATTTGTTCCAGCGGCCAAACAAAATTTTAAATAATTTAGCAAAAGGTATTCTTGAGTTAATTACCTAAATAATGTGTTATGTATCACAAATATCTGGAAATGTAAAGTATGGTACTTGCAGGTTTGTAACTTTAAAGTACCCTTCTCAAAAATAAACCAAATGTTCAGTTAATTTATCAAAGGACATGAAGGGAAGCAACTCCATTTTACTAGGTCCTATGCTCAAAACCACGTAGGGCAAAAATTCTTTTTTAAATATTATATTTATTTTTAGAAATACCCGCTCTAGAATGCGACTAAAATAAATTTAATTAAAGTAAATTTAAATTTTATAGTAAAAAAAAAATAATAAAAAAAAAAATAAATAAAAAAAAGGAAATTAGTTCGGTTTTGAACCAATTTTTTTTTTTTAGATCTGCACGTCTTAATTTAATAATTATTAGTTCACTACCCCCATCCTAAAAATAATGAGTCGAAATTGTCCCGTAGTATTACTTTCCCGAGCCACGCCACTGGCTATCCAGAGACAGGGTCCGGGACAGTCATGCCTGAAACTATAGAGGTATATGGGCATGTTAAAGACTGACACACACACACACACACTCACACTATCTCAAAACCTGTCAATTTTATTTACAACTTTTACCTTTTTAGCACAGATATTATTATTTTGTGAAAAGATCACATAACAAAAATAAATAAAAAGCTAGACCATAAAAGGTATTAGTGATTTAGAAGAAATACCGATAGCCAACACTGTGGCCGTCTTGGTTCTTTAGTAAATTTAGACGTCAATTTGAAGCAAATAATGTTGTTTTTGGGGGGTTTTTAAGTATTATTTTTATTTTTACATCTCACACTTACAAACAAAATAATATGTTCAGGAGCTTCAACTATCCATGGGTTGATCCAGAAACCATTATATGTACAGCTAGTGAACTTCATCTCAACCACATTCAGACAGGACTGACAAAAAGTCATTAGCGACAGTGACCAATTTTAGCTTGGCGATTATTTTTAATTGTATGGTCTTCAAAATTCTTCAAAATGTACATGGAAAGATTTAATACCAGCTATGAGTGTAGATATGAATATTTCCAGTTTAATCAAATGTTAAACTCACTTTTAACTGAAGATTTTATGTCTTTGAAATAACAGAAATGTAAAAATAAAAGTTCTCAAAGAACAGCTATAAACCAATCAATCCCAAAATAAGTTAATGGAACGTGACAATGGCTGATGATAAACTGAGCAAGACGTACATGCAGAAAAGACATTAATTTAGTTGCATACCATGTCATAACATTAGTAAGATGTGGGGCACTGTTCATGCAAAAGAAAGAGTACAGTAGCTGCCAAATTACCAAGGAATTGCTGGTTATTATTAAGCAAAGACAAATTGCACCTATCTGAAACACCAGTAAGTAGAGTAGACAGATCTAAGAACGGTGTATAAGACTCTTTATAGAACTCGTTGTTCTTGAATTCACATCCAAAATCCAGAGATCACCTCCAGACTCTAAGCAGACATTTGGTTGAATTTAGGACTCCTGGTTTTGACTTGCACATGGGTAACTACAAACATTTATTATGCTTAAACACCTGCATTTATAAAAATAAAAATAAAAACCAAAAAAAAACCCCACCCAGGTTTCATAAATCCGGCTCAATGAACAGAACTTTAAAAAAAACTTTCATTGGGTTTCCACAGCCTTCTTAATTACACAGATGCTAGCTTGAACAGAGCCACTGTACTTATAAATTAGTGTTTATTGCAAATGGTAATTATAATCAAAAATCTATTTTCAAAATCTTTCCAAATGACAATCATAACTGAATAACCATAATAAATAACTGAAGACGTATAGGCATAAACAATTTTATTTGTACAAGGTTGTTTTGTTGCAATCTGTGTTTCTTTTGAAGAACACAGGACTGATACATCATTGCTCAAACACAGACAGGCAGTACCTCAGCAGGCTTGTGACTGGAAACATCACGGCAAGGGACACGTACACAATCTCGGAGAGTAGTACAGGTTATGCAGTAAGATATAGGAAATACATTTAAAAACCTGAAAGTGTGTTATTGTATAATATGCTTGAAGCAAAGATCACACAAAAACAACCAATCATTGAGGTATCAACAGAATCCTCAAGTCCAAAAGCTGTCATGTTCTGAAAGGATATCTTTAAAAAAAACCCCTTAAATTCAAACTTGAAAAGACAAAAAAGAGAGCGAGGATAATCATCTTTCTGGTAAAAATATTCAGCATGACAGTCATCTATTTGGTATATTACAAATGTCATTAACAATGTTGTTTCCAAAAAGATGGAATTCTTGTAACAAATAATTTTGCTAGTAATAAGAAACAGATATGCAAAGATTTAAAACATCAAAAAATGTTATTTCTTTTTGCAAATACAACAATTTAACATATTTTCAACAATACCTCTTTCCCAGGCATAAATTAAAGATGCTGATGGTAATAGTAGCTGCACCCACCGACTACATCATTATGAGCAAATTAAAAAGCGAACAGGATGGAAAGATACAATATTGTCAATGTTCTGTTTAGAATTAATCTACATAATCAACACTTTACATGACCTTTTATGAAATAATTTCCCCCAAGAAGACTGTTTCGGAAATAATCACCATTTCATTTGAAAATATTCTTTTCAATTAGGTGGGGTACTGCATTGCAGAGTCCGAGAATTAAAGAAAGAAAGAACATAGTGATAAATAATAGAAGGAAAAAAAAATTAAACCATGCTTCAAGATGCCCAGCGGCTGTAATGAATTGGTAGACAGCTCCATGTCTAAGCACTCTCTGAAAAAGTTGCTTCCATTTAAAGCGTCGTCTTGTGTCCATTATAAACCATTTTGTCACTTTACACCAGTTTCTAACCGTGAACAGACGTCAGGCATTCAATGTCCTGATCAACTCTGCAAATCCTCTTCCTCAAAATTTTCAGACATTAAAAAATTAGCCGCTAATTCTTCATTTTTTTCACATGCGAAATATGCTTGAATGACCAAAGCTTCAGGAAATCCTAAGGCTTTTAACTAAAAAAAAGACAAAATGACAAAGACTAAATATTGAGAGGTACATGTAGGTAATACACTAACACTACATAAAAACACAGATGAACCATAAACTTAATTAAAAATACCTTTGTTTTCAAACTAAATAAAATTAAAACCTAAAACTAGGCAATCTGATTAAAATTAGCTCCACTGGTTAATAACTATTACCTGTGGATCTAACAGCATCCCGTTGGAGCTCATGTCCAGTTGACCTTTCATTCGATCAATCAAAACCTTACTTGCAGAATCATGCCAGTGAAACCATTCCGAATTATCCCGAGGGTATATGAAATGCTTCGGGTGAATTACGAATGCATTAAAACATGTTTTATTTTATAAAATAAATAATTTGTAATGTAAAACTGAAGACTGATTTTTTTTTTTTTTTTTTTTAAATAAATTATTTGTAATGTAAAATTGAAGATTGATTTAGTTCACTGAAAAATTATTGAATCGCACGATTTTTTTTTAATTTGTATGCTCTCAAATAACGTTATAAATTATAATATATATAATTAGAATCAATATTTAAATTATTATTTACAGACGAAATGTCACCTGGACATGGGAGTCCATGCAATGCTGTTAGGTCTACTACCCGTGCTTGTAAAAACGTTTATAGAGTCCAGACTCAATCTCTAATGATGTCACAGGCATGCAATTTGTATGATGTTGCCATAACGTTACTGTCTCAGACTCTATTAGAGTCTCGAGTCTAGACTCTAAAAGTTTTATAAGCACCAGGCCAGCAGAGCTAATTTTAATCAGATTGAAAACTAGGTTCCATACCAACAATTTTTTTTATAAATAAATTCAAACTCAAGTCAGTTCTCAATATGTATTGCATTAATGTTGAACTCTCAATGCTGTATAGTTTAAAATACAAACAGTACCAAAACGAGTCTGGACCCAAGATGAAATACAAAGATTATACTAAGGTCTGTTTTAGACTTTCACCTCAAGGGAAGTCAGGTAGCAATTTTTTTAGTATACTCATTATATACAAAATAAAGCTTTTTAACCATGCATGCACCCATACAAAAACATGTGCACACACGCCAATAAAAACTAAAAACTATGATTTTCAAGATCCATACTACAGATTTACGAAGCTATCTTAGCTCTACGATATCGTAAAACCATCATAGGCTATAACATCACTACAATACACGCCTTAGTGATGTCACAGCCTACAATGGTTTTACAATATTATAGCACTAAGATAGCTTTGAAAATACAGGCCCAGTATTGTGCATGAAGCCACTCCACAGAGAACTACTAACCCTCTCAATAGCTTCTTTCTCTTGAGGTGTCACCTGGATGTAGCCACCTGCTCCCATGGGAGCCCCACCACCTGCACCTTGCTGGGGACCTTCCGAGGCTTCATCCAACGGGTCATTCAACATCTGGACAAATCTTTCTTGATTTTGACTTATTAGCTGAAAGGCAAAGTCTCAATAACCATCAAAACCACAAAACAGGCCTTCTTTTGAAGATATAAAGTATATGTTTAGAAAAACTAACATTTTAGACAAATGGATTATTTTGATTGATTTGGAGATAGTGTAAATGCATATTTCAAAATGAATTAACGACCACTTTAAAATAAGTCAGTGTTGGTGGATTTCTGGCTATATCGTGATTCTTTCCCGTCAAATAAATATACGGGAATATTTGTATTACTTAAAATAATTTCATGAAATGATGTCAGTTTTCATATATTATATACTGTTACCATTAAATTATATATTGTGTACAATTTATCGATTAGTAGAACCTTTTACAAAAATTATTTATGTATTTTATGTAATAAAAATATTTCATTTTATTAGTTTTTGTTGTTGTGCATTCATTTATCGTTTGTTGTGTTAATTATAATTTTTTTATTGTTTAAATATAATTAAAATATATAAATATATTTCATGAATTTGTATGTTATTATGGGTTTATTAGTTCATTCATTTTCCCGGTTTTGCCAGTTTGTTGTTGGGCTGTTGTATCATTAAACATTTATTTTAATAAATATACTTTTCATTCTTTTAACATTTAAATATTTATTTGAAGTCTTCTTCTGTTTAAAAATGTTCTATAAATTTTATTTTTTTCTGCATAAGGGGTCACCTAATTCTGCTAAGGACCATTAATTAGTTCCCCACATTCAATATATATAGTGTCAGTTACTACATAATTTTCAATATATAATGTTCATTCTTTCAATGTTAACAATGTATATAAAGTGTATTAAAAGAAAATACATTAAAAATGTGTTTAAACATAGTAACACGGGATAGAATGACAAACACTTTTAAAGGAACATCAAAGGTAGCTGTTTACAATAGTCATAGGTTCACTTTAGTATAGTGCAAGACATGAAATGAAAACACACAAAATTAAGTAACACATCAACTTTTATTTACACTTGCCACGAAATAAGAGACAAATACAATTATAACGAATTAGGTTGGTTTTAGCAATTAAAATAAAATCCATCCACTGAAAAATTAACACTCTAGACTTGACGCCTAAACAAACAATGATCAGAATTTGGACAAGCGAAACGAACACTACAATAGTAATAACGTACGAAAAACAAGATCTTGATCTACTCAATATAAATTTAGGCGTATACGGTACCTTTTACCATCTCGAAGTAATACAAAATATTTCAGCAATTTTAGTTAATATAGTTTACTCATGACTGCTCAAAACAAAACTCTTAAATAATTTATCCTTAATATAAGCTTACTTTATAAGTCAATTATTATATACCAATTAAGAAATATATGTACCAAATTACCATACCGAAATTAATACAAATAAAACAAATTATATCCATATAATAAAAATAATTTATATTAAATAAAAAATTCATACAACCTATTTTTCGAAACAACCTAAATCCGTTTTCACAACAGCTATATGCGTTTTTCTTTACTGGTTTCATTCCTTTCCTTTTATTGCCAATTTTTTTTTTTTTTTTAATTTAAAAATTTAAACACATTTTTAGTCAAAGGTTGTAAATCAGAATCATCAATGACATATTTTACTAAAAAAAATTATAAATTCACCATCCCCTTGGATTTTCAACTTCGATGTTCCTTTAAACTCCACATGTAGACGGTATTAAGTGACATATACTGTTTGTCATTCTATCCCATGTGAATGAACGGCAATTTTAAACTATTATTATTACATGTATTATCATCGTTGTATATAATGTTTGTCATTGTTTAACAGATTTTTAATGTATTTTCTTTTAATACACTTTATATACATCGTTAACATTAAAAGAATGAACTTTATATATTGAAAGAATGAACGTTATATATTGAAAATTATGTAGTAAGTGACACTATATACTGTTCATCATTCTATCCCGTATTATTGAAAGTAAATTATGTATAATTTGTAATGTCATCGTCCTATATACTGTTCGTCATTCTATCCCGTCTTTATATGTTTCACATATTTTTAATACTACTTTTATTTATTTTCCCCACAAAAAAATATCTGAACCCCTTTTTTATATAATAGTCCCCAAAATAAAACCCTTTTAAGACACTTGATAACATTTAAAGAGAAAAAGTTATATATGGCAAAATATATAGTGAATGACACTATATACTGTTCGTCATTCTATCCTGTGTGAATGAAAGTAAATTGCAATAAATGATTAGTGTCCACGTTTCATATAAAGAGATAACTCTTGATAGAATGAAAATGTTAAATGCCACTCAATATATGGAAAATTATGTAGTGAGTGACACTATATACTGTTCGTCATTCTATCCCGTGTTTATATTTTTTACACAATTTTAATGCTATTTTTATTTCTTTTCCCCCCAAAAATATCTAAACCCCCTTTTTTATATAACAGTCCCCAAAATAAAACCCTTTTAAGACACTTGATAATGTTGAAAGAAATAAACTTATATATTGAAAAATATGTAGTAAATGACACTATATACTGTTCATCATTCTATCCCGTGTTGATATGTTTCACATAATTATAATGCTATTTTTATTTCTTTTCCCCCAAAAAATATCTAAACCCCGTTTTTTTCAATATAATATTCCACAAAATAAAACCCTTTTAAGACACTTGATAATATTGAAAGAAATAAACTTATATATGGCAAAATATGTAGTTAATTACACTATATACTGTTCGTGATTCTATCCTGTGTTGATACGTTTCACATAATTTTAATGCTATTTTAATTTCTTTTCTCCCAAAAAATATCTAAACCCCTTTTTTAATGTAATATTCCCAAAAATAAAACCCTTTTAAGACACTTGATAAAATCGAAAGAAACAAAGTTATATATGGCAAAATATGTAGTGAATGACACTATATACTGTTCGTGATTCTATCCCGTGTCCATATGTTTAACATAATTTTAATGATATTTTTATTTCTTTTCCCCCAAAAAATATCTAAACCCCCTTTTTTTATATAATAGTCCCCAAAATAAAACCCTTTTAAGACACTTGATAACATCGAAAGAAACAAAGTTATATATGGCAAAATATGTAGTGAATGACACTATATACTGTTCGTGATTCTATCCTGTGTTCATATGTTTAACATAAATTTAATGCTATTTTTATTTCTTTTCCCCAAAAAAATATCTGAACCCCTTTTTTTACTGTTCGTGATTTTATCCCATGTGAATGAAAGCAAATTACAATAAATTATTACTGTTGACTTCTCTTATAAAGAGATAACTCTTGATAGACATCTCTTCTAAAGAGATAACTCTTGATAAAATAAAAGGTTAAACCAATCGATAAATGGAAAATTTTCAATCCCATATGGGATAGAATCACGATATAGCCGGATTTCTTTAAAAGAAGTATTATTTAAAATAAAAGTAAGAGCTAGGTTACTGATACCATGTATTTGAAAACTATTAGTAGTGATGTTCCAGTGATTGATTATAATCGAAAATCGATCAGTTTGGTTCTAATGACGTGATGATCCATTTATAAATATCCATAATCGATTGTGTTAGAAAATGTTCACTGTAATTGTTCCTCCAATTTAGATGGAATTGATGTAAATATGTTGTGTTGGTGGTTGTTTTCATGTGTACGTAAAGAAACCAAGCATTATGCTTTAGCAATACATGTTCCCAAAAAGGCCCAACAAATTTTCCTATTTCCTAAGTTCAAGGGCCGTAACTCTGTGAAAAATTGATAAATTGCCATGAAAGTCAAATATGATCTGGTAAGAAAACTATAAAGCTATATACAAAATTTCAGCTCAGTATCTTGAGGCAAATAATATGTCTGAAAAACAAATTGTCTTATCTCTAAGTTCAAGGGCCGAAACTCTTGTCAGAAATGGATAAATCACCAGGAAAGTCAAACTTGACATGATAAAGCTATACACAAACTTTCAGCTTAATATCTCAAAGTATTGTAAAAAAAAACCCATCTAAAAACCTACATGTGGGACAGATGGATGGAGACAAAACTTATAGTCCCCTACAAAAGGACTAAAAAGAGATAAAAGGTACAATTTGCTATTTGTAGGCACTAGATCCCAGTGTACATGACAATATGTCCATGGTCCTTATAATTTAACTTTTTTTCTTCTTTTTTAAATGTTCATATAACTCTGACTGACTGTATAATCGAAAGGTGATCGGTTGGTACCAGTTGATTATAACCAATGATTGACGATGAAATTCTAACCGATTCTCAAAACTAACTATCTGTAAGGGGTTGAGTTCATCATTCAGTATCTAGACTATCACTTACTGATAAAAGCTGTGGATTTTGCTGCCCAATTTGCTGTAACAGAGCAGGCAAAACTTGAGGATTTTCCTGTATTACTTGCCGCATCCTCTGAAAATGTGGCTGATTTCTTAAAAATGCTAGGGGATTTTCACCTGCAAAAAAACAACAAAAACTCTCATGCATATAAGCGTAGAAAATATACAAAGTGAAAAAGAAATTTTAACCCCAATAGAACATCTTATCCTTAGAGAAAGACCAAAAACAGAGTCTCAATGAAATCCATTACAATTTCAAAGGTAACATGTGAACACATTCATCAAAGATAATATGATAAAAAAAATGTTTACTACTGTATTACTGTGTTTCTGTGAAAGAAATGAAATAAAAAGAATATATTTACATATTGTAAAGTACTGTTCTCCTGGTACAATTTATATATACACCTGTAAATTAATTAAGCACCACCTGAATTATATTGCAGCCAAAAAGGAGCATAGATGTAATTGTTTGTGCCGACATAGTTTAAACCTGATATTAAGAGTTTTTACACATAATGTATCTACTGGGTTTTTACCGTGATTGCATGAATAAATTGCTTATAAATGAGAAGCACATTAGTGTGATTCCAGCTCCATAGTTCATTACCATACATTTTCATGCATTTTTACGGTTTCTGAATTTTCCTCCAATATACTTTAAATTTGAATGTAATAACTATCTCACTTGCTGTCATTATTTTTCAATATCTCCTGTATACAGAGAACATTAATTTCAGTGTTTGCTATCCACGAAATGGTCACAAATACATTCGAAGTATAAGCCACATGGTCAAAACTAGGCAGTGCTTTATTAATTTTGCAGGTGTATGTATATATATATATATATATATATATATATATATATATATATACAGTGAAACCTGTCTAAACCGGACCTTGAACATACCGGAATCCTGTCAAAACCGGCCAAGTTCCATGGTCCCGAATTTTTTTGCTATTTAAACCATGTATAAAAACCTGATAAAACCGGAACCTCTCAATTCCGAAAACCGGATTGATTTTTCGCTCAGAAATGTTAAATGCTTAATAAATTAACCTGAACAAACCGGCGTAGTGTAAATGAATGAAGAGTCAACTTCGCGTGAAAACACAACTTCCAGCTAACAAAGCCGACCGGAATTTCCACTGACCAACATCCGGTGTTACGTCACGGGTCACCGCTTTCTGCGGTCTCAGCCCAGAATAGCAGACAGAGTAATGCAAAGGATGAACGCTATTTAGAACACATTCTGAAACTTGAATCAATGTCTATGAAGATTGTCCTCAAAAGCAAATCGGAAGCAAAACAACAAACTGTGGACTCGTTTTTTAAACGTTGATCGGGTCCATGTTTTTGGTGAAAATCATGCAAGGTTTCGATAAAAACTAAATTATACTGAAACTTGTTTTGTTTTGTTTTTTGTTTTGTTTTAAAGTTAGTTCACAAATATATATATAACAAAATAGGGATACGGCGAGATGATTAGCCCTTGTTGCCTTTACCACATTCAGATTCATTCGGCAATTCTCGGACATGTTCGTTTTTAGCTACGAACATATCAGAGAATTTACGAAAGAAAGTTCTAGATCCATGGCAAAAGAAACTTGTGGAAACAAACAATGCATTAATAATTAGTAAATACTGCAGCACAATGTTATCATTAACTAAATAAATTATTATATAACTGTACGTTACAAAACAGGTTTATTGGATCAATCAAATCATTCTCAGGTAATTCGTTGCAAATTGCACGTCAAGGGCAATAACTCTGTTTTATAAAAACGCGACCCACTAAACACCGGATCCTGTCTAAACCGGATAAATATTAGGTCACCGACGTCATCCGGTTTAGACAGGTTTCACTGTGTGTATATATGTGTGTATATATATATATATATATATATATATTTTCAATGCTATATTAGTATAAAAGATGATGAATGGGCTTGTATTTGTTTTTGTTATAATCTTAACCAGAAATGTAACTCAGCCTTTTCATGACAGGAGGCAAGCAGAGACTACCGATCCCATACTGAAAAAACTGGAAGTGGCAAGTGTTTTTGCACTGCCCTTTCATAATTTTGCATTATTATTTGTTGTTGTAAAGCTATTTTCTCCTTATATGAAATGGGGTGTCTATGAATCTGTACTAATCAGCAAACATGCAACTTGTAACAACTTAATGACTTCTTTCTTTTCTTCTAATAAATAATAATGAAATGATAACAATGTTTATTAAACACAAATTCTGTGGTATTAAATGTCTAACCATAAACTTATTTGCTGTTGTTGACAGTTTTATCCACAGATGTTCCTCTCAATATTCTTATGCTATTTTTTGAAATTTAAACAAAAAATCTTTTTTAAATGCAATTAAAATTTTAATTTAATAAATTTCAATTAAAAAAAACCTAGAATTGTTTACAAACCAGCAGATGGCTGCGTTGGCCCAGTCCCAAGACCAAGACCAGCTGCAGGGGCCGCCGACTCTGTCCCAGTACCCGTCTCTCCCGTACCGGTCCCGGTACTCTGCTCGGTGCCTGGACCTGTGGTGCCTATTCCTGATGGCGGGGCAGCCTGTGGAGTTGACGCAGGTTGTGCAGCAGGAACAGCTGGCATTGCAGCTGCAGGTTCCTCTACGGGAATATTACCCTGTTAGTAAAAAAAACCAGATGGTGAAATCATGTGTGTTAAACTTTGTTTATTTCAGTGTTAACACAGGTTGTGCATTAGGAACAGCTGGCATTGCAGCTGCCGGTTCCTCTACGGGAATATTATCCTGTCAGGTGTGTTATAATATATATTTAAACATTGTTAAACCAGCGGTTCAAGATGTGTGTAATAGTTGTTGATGAAAATTATACCATAAAGCAATTTTTTCAATGTGGAGATATCCTTAGCATTCGAGATTACATTAATGGCGATAATGAAGTTTTAGCGTATATCAAATGTTTTATAATATAAAGATATTAGAAATATAGAAATAAGTAAATTTCGACTAGTCCGTTTGGTGTGTAATGACCTTAACTGAATTAATATTTTCAGTGTAATTTAGACTTCTAGAATGGCTCTCTAATCAGCATGAACTGTATTACCAGCATTGATCTACAACCAACACTCCCAATACAGGGAAAAGGGACCATCAGTTCTGTACATTTACAGGTTTGTGATGTTGACAATAACACAACAAATTTATACTAGTGATACTTATAGGCAAGTGGACAAATACAAAAGCATCCAATGGTGTAAATAAATTTAAATTTACATGTAGAAATATTGTTATCGTTTGTCAACTAAATGAAATCAATATGATTTGGGTTTTTTTTAATGACACCACTAGAGCCATTGATTTATTAATCAACAGCTATTGGATGTCAAACATATGGTTATTTTGACACAGTCAGAGAGGAAACTCGCTAAAAATATATTCCATTAGTAGCAAGGGATCTTTTATATGCACCATACCACAGACAGGATAGCACATACCAGTCTTTGATATACCAGTCGTGGTGCACTGGCTGGAACGAGAAATCCATATTACCGCATTTGACCGGAAATAAGCCCAGGGGGCCAAGACAACTCATTGTGAGCTTGGCATGGGGTGGGCTTATTCCCAGACAAGGGGCCAGTTTTGTTGAAAAAAAAATTAATAATAATAATTAAAATAAATAACAATATTTAAATGAACTAGGAAGAAAACAAAAAACGTTCAGTAGCACATCTATTAATTAGTGTTCCATTTGTTATTAATAAATAATAATTGTTTATTAATTAAAAAGGTTTTTTTTTTTTATTAGTATCTAATTATCAGAAACACACCTTCTATGTTACAATTACTTACCAGTGTTGTTTATTTACATCCAAAATTTAATGCTGAGAAGACTTAAAACAACAGCAATTAACAACAAACTCAATAGCCTATACACACGTTTCTGACACAGGCAGCTAGCTTACACTACAAAGAATTGTCAATCTAAGGTCATTGTTCTTAGCCAATCAGAATAAGGTATTTGCTTAATTAGCATTAACTGCGGACCCAGTGTGGTGGTAAAAATAGACACTGGTTTTTAGTTCATACTTGGCTTGGATACTTCAGAGAAATACCACAGGCATGAAATTGAAAACAATGTTACACACTGTTATTGTTAGACTGCTAAATCTCACTGGTGGTAAAATATTGTGTTACATTTGTGTTTAATTATCTGCAGGAGGTATGACCTTTTAAATGAACTTTGAGCAAACTTGCAATTTCATGTTATTTATAAGGTGACGAAGTTAGGGGTGGGCTTATTTACGAATGAGGGCCTAATTTCTTAAATGCTATCAAAACGGAGGTGGGCTTATTCAAAGACATGGGCTTATTTCCGGTCAAATACGGTAAGTCTGTTTACTGCAATGCTTACACTAAGAAGATATTCTACGGCTCTGTCAGGGTTGTTGAAGCTGGCTCTCAAGGCCTGCACAACCTGCTCGCGTTCGAAGCCCATACTCATCATCTCCGTTAACATGTTCTCGTACTCCTGGCCCGTGACAAGCGTGCTCTCGGCTGACTGTATGGCAGACTGCGTAGAGCTTGTGTCGGACGGCACAGTGGTTGGCGTACTCACGTCCACTGCAGCTGGAGCACTGAAAACAGGAAAGCAGATTTTAAACTATGCGAAACAGAAATGAACGATATAGAGTATACTTTCGTTTAAGGGCCAAAGTGTAATATATTTCCTCACTGTTTTACGATCTATTACGTTGAATTGTCTTTCAGAGTATGTAACGGTACTAGTCAATGAACATATAAATGTTTTAAAACTTATTAGCACTGTTTCATTTCTCTACCTGTATTATTTCTATGTATGTACCTTTCGTTTCTGTAGCTCACTTTTATGAACATTATTCATCTACTATTATGTTTTATTATTATTATTGTTAGTTATTAATTGTACTTTGTCTGTCATCTTGTTAGTTTGTTTGTAAAAAAAAAATGTATGGAAAGGTACTAATATAGGCTTGTAGCCTGTCGACCAATCCCACCAGCGAATGGAATAAATACTGTTTAAACTAACATATTCTTCATAAAAAATTCCACTTTCTGTTTAAGGAATTTCTGGAATTTCAAACCATGCCGTGCTAAACGTCAAATCAAACAAACTTTAATTTTGTGCAAAAGTTAAACCAAAAAAATCTGTTTGTTGATAATATCAGACTGGCAATTTTTGTTGTTATTTTCTTTATAAACGTTAGGGTCACAATTTTTCTAGAGAGGGTAGGATAATCGGAACCACAATTCAATTCAATTTATTGCCCAATATCAAACAATCTGGTGTCAGCAACTAGAGACTAGAATTATATAACATCAATAACAATAATAATAACAATATGAATTTTTCAGGCCAGACGAAGACACACATCATTTTGGGTATCTAGCTAAAAACCCAAGTCATGCAGCACAGATAACAATGGTATATTCAGGGAGTATTTTGTTTTCTAAATTTTTATTAACAGTAACTATCAAAAATATTTATTGGCAACTACAATACATTTAAAAAAAAATTGTTTTGCAATTTTTGAAACCTCCATAACGAATCACAACATGATACTGAACAAGATGTTATTAGATGATATTATCAAGTAGGTTCACCGGGATTGTCTCTATGATCAATACCACCACATGCAAGTGTTCTACAACTAAACTATGTAACTGTCTACATCCAATATCATGGTAATCCTCATATCATCATCACACTCCACAGTTCTCATTCTGAAAGCCCTATGCAGGTAATTATGAAACAAAACTGAAGAAATCCATCAGAAATTGAAGACATATGTATTACAATGTAGAAAGTAAGCACTTAATCCCTGCAGTGAAAGCTGATAAAGCCTACAGACAGCTCATAATAATCACTAGTTATTGACTGAACACCAGAAGCCTGTAATACTCCCACCACCATGATGTTGCTCTCCACTGTAATAATTACATTTAGTCTGCCAACTCCATATATTTCAGCACTGAAGTGGTGTCATGAAAAATGTTTAACATCCAATAGCCGACGATTAATAAACCAATGTGCTCTAGTTATGTCGTTAAACAAAACAAACTTTAATTTTGGTGTCATGAAATTTTACATCAGTTACATCAATACAGCTTAAAATTATAGGACCAACTAATTTGAAGCTCAGAAAGACAAACAGCATTAAAAAAAAAAAAAACCACATGCTTGAATTGACTTAGGAATACTTAGAGAATATTCTGCAACTTATGAGGTAATACTGTTATCTTGTATGTGTGCCAAAATCTGAAATAGAAAATCATCCCCTCTACCACACTACTGAATGAAAACGTTTCAGGTATTCTTTCAAACCGTGACAATGCAGCACTGTATATGAGATCACACAAACTTTCCATGCATTTCTCTGCCCACATGGACACAAAATCTTAACAGCTAATATGTTTTTACAGCACCTTAGTGATACACACATAAGTATATGTACATATTCATATACTGGTAAAACTAAAAATACACTTTAAAAAAACATTAGCAGCTGTTACAATGAAGCGAAGGAACCAAATGGTAGTAGACAAGTTATTAACTATGCCAGTACAAAAATCAATAGTGTATATAATTTATGTCAAATCACAAAGTGAATAAAAAGACACATGTATTTTCAAACTAGAAAGGCCAACAAACCCATGATGGCTTGAATGGCCGTATGTTATATGTTGAATGATAGACATTTCTTTTTTAAAGTATGTAGGAGCATTAGTCCAACACAAGACTCCTTTTACCTTTTTAGTTGTATACAACCCATCATGTCATGTCATTTAGAGAATTTTATAATATTTTTCTTAGGAGCTTAAAAGTGTTCCTTTCTATTTGTAACAAATTTCTAACTTACTCTGGAATCACATTTATGTATACAGAAATATGTAATTTAAATAATAATAGTATTAAATCAGTCCATGAAAGAATTGTCACAAACAATTAAAAATGTAAGACAAGATGCATGCACCCCAAGAGGCAGATGAAAGACTCACTAAAAACTGAAACCACACAGCCTATAATTATTAATATTGTGAACACCTTTTCAAAATTTAGTTAGGATTAAATAATTTGCGAGAGATTCATGTCATAAAATTATTGATTAACTATTCACCTAGCTTGGGCCATATCAGATTTTGCCTCTTCTGTTTTCATTGCATCGGGTTGAGGATGTTTTTCTGACTGTGCAATATCTTTTTCCAGATGTTTAAAAACTACCGGATGATCACTGAAATGCTGACATTTATCTGTCTCGTCATCTTCAAAGTCGGGTGGCACTGGTTCTGGATATTTTTCTTGTGATGCAATATCCATTTCCGAAGGTTTAGAAACTACAGGACGATGTACACTGTAATGTGGACATTTATTTAGGTCTACTAACTCTGACTGTACATGATTTCAGCACTGAATTAAAGATCAGTTTCATCAATATTACTTAGAGCGAAACAGCATTTTAAAAGAAAAGAACACATGCATGCGTTTCAAGAGGAGTAAAAGGAAAAGGATTGATCAACTATTCACCTAGCCTGGGCTACATCAGATTTTGCTTCTTCTGTTTTGGGTGCATCTGCTTTCTCTTCTTCAACTTCAGGTGGCACTGGTTCAGGATATTTTTCTGGAGGAGCAATATCTGTTTCTATAGGTTTAGAAACTACAGGCGGAGGTGCTTTGGGCTGAAAATTAAAGTGTTAAGTTACAATATTTACTCGTATTATGCTTGTTGTTCATGCCTGAAAAGTCTTTTTTTATAACAAATAACAAAAACATTAACAAGTAGCTTTGTTTTGTTTTTTCAATGTGATCTTGCCATCCAAAATCCTCACACTTTTAAATAAAAAGAAATCAAAATACTATGTTAAGTATTTTAGCTATTGCCATTCTCTTATTTCCTGCTATCTTTCATAGATCTTTAAAAACTGTAGCTTAGTAGAGTGGACCTAGCAAATAAAACAGGTTTGACACATTTTTTTAAAAGTCACTAGCCACAGGGCTCGTGGGTTTGTAAATTCCACTAGCACATCAAAATAAAGCACTAGCCCAAACTTCTTATCAATTACAACACACTTTATATAAGGCTGAAAAACATTGTTTCAGGGAACACAACCCCTTAGTACCTAAAAAAACCCCGGCTGACCTGTTTTCTTCTTCTTTTTATGTATGAATGTTTGTTTAACAACACCCCAGCACAAAAATACATATCGGCTGTTGGGTGTCCATGGGTATAAAGTTTATATATTTTTTTTTAAAGTTTAATATTATTAGTATTAGTATTATTTAGTAAAAATTTATCTAGACCTGTAGAGGTGCATGAAGTTTCAACAATAAATATATTTTTTTAAACTGCAACCATTGTCCCGTTTTTGCTTTGCCCTCCCCCTTCCTATCCCCTCCCCCCAATATACAAAAACAAAAAACAGTTGTCTTCTTTCCATTGGCTTTCATATGCAACATTTGACTAAATAATATTTGGCCACCACTAATCTATTGTATGACGCATCCATGACATTAATACACCTACCGATATTATTTTATTCAAGTAAGTTAAATAATAACACGACTTTTTTCTGTACACTGTCTCCCCAAAAGTGTTACTGTAATAGTAATGTGAGCGTAATGTAAAACGGCAACCAGTGTTAATGTGGGTGGCAGACATTTCATCCCCAAACCAGTTCGCCACAAATCGGTTCGACCCCATTACATGCATATGGTGAAATAGTGCATATGTGGCAATGTACCTACATAAAAATAACATTGGTCCCAAGTTTGTTTGTCACTTTATTGCTAATCTGTAGGTGGGAGTCTTAAACTGTAATAGAATATTTGCTAATAAAGTGGGTTTTTTTGTGTGAACTTGTTGATGATTTTTGGTGTAGGTGTGTGTGTGTGTGGGGGGGGGTTGTGTCTTTTTATGAGGCAGTTCCAATTCACATATAAATAATGATATACTCATTTGTATTATTATTTTGCAAATATATTTGCACTGTTTAAAATTAGTTTTATGAAAATGATGTTTTCGCGCACTTAAAATTATTATTTTGAAAAGGGCGTTTGTGCATAAAAATGAAAATATCAGAAAATTCCGGAAAAATATTTCCATTAGGTTGGTCGCCCTGCAATATAACACGATAATGCATGTTCTTGTTCAGAGTATCTGGTACTGGTAGTGATTGTCACCAGGAACGGTGATGTCAGTTGCTCAAGTAGCCTACAGGGCAATATATCCCATGTCAGACAGATGTCAACAAATATATTGGCAAGATTTAACTTATTAATTGATAAACAAAAAAGTATTATCTTGTATAGATGTGAAACGTTATCTAAACTGCTACACACATTAAACAGGTCAAGCCCGCTCTGTTATTGTGTTCCTTGATTGCCAACATCCCTATCGCAAGTAAACGAGGCATTAAATTAGAAGACCATAGATAAATAAGACAAACACAGTAATTCTGAACATGACTGAGGTTGTACTTCGGTTATACTAGCCTGTTAATTAATTCGGACTGGTGATTCACACATGATTTGTTACCTTGTTGACATGTGCGAGATTTTACTACCACGTGACTTGTACAACCAATCAAAACGTGTCTTATTAAGGTTGTTTCTAGTCCATGAAATTTTAAAGTAAAAAGAAAACAAAGTCTGTATCGTGTGTATTGTTGTAATTGACAATGTAGAATCTTACTGCATTTAAAAAAATCTAGTTCAAGTTGAATATTAATATACACTTATTGATCTGTTGACATTATGCGATGACCAATGTCATAATAACATTTATCAAACATACGTCAGTGGAGGAAAAACATTGTGAGCTAGCGATCTTTTTTTGTTTTGTTGTGTTTTGGGGGTTTTCCGAAGCCTAGCCCATCGGACTACTGGTTTTGCATTTGTCACTAGCCCTATGTTAAAAAGCACTAGCCCTGGGCGTAAGGCTAGCGGATTTTTCGAACTCTGTAAAACGTGTAAAGTTTAAAGATACACACAGAATTCCATCTAAAACTAAAGGTGGCAGTCACTTTTCAGGGCTCGAATTTAAGAATTTGTTACCTACAGCAATGTTTTAATGTTTTACCGTAGGCCAAATGCTTACCACGGCAATTTTCAGCCTGCCTACAGCAATTTTAAACCAGAAACTTTGTCAACAAATATAAAAATCAAGCAACAGTCCTTTCAATCGCCAGCAATAATTGTTATCCATCGGCGAAACGATGCCGTCAATTAATCCTCTTAACAACAGCAATTCACATCGCAATAACGGCAATTGCTGTAGGTGTCGTCGATAAGTTTGAGCCCTGCTTGGCCCTTCATTGCATTTCTTTTTTAAAAATAAAACTGGGAGCAGCAATACATTTGCAGCTTAACAAAAAGATGAGAAGTGCAACAACAGTGTACTATAATTGTGTTTACCTTTGTCACCATGACAACAACAAAGTTCTTTTCTTCTATTTTGTAGTCTTCTATTTTCTTTTCATCTTCTAAAATTTTACCTGAAATTAAACAAATGATATGAAGGACTGAAGAGTGTTTTTACAAAACTTGTTAAATCTATGATATGTCAATTTAAGAAAAGAAACAAAATGTATTATCTCGTCTTCATGTAAAATTCTTTAAGCTCATTGGTTGTTTGTCATTGGACAAATCCCTTATACCCCTGTAGGCGGAGCCAAATTCTCTTATACCCCGTCTGTAATTTCTTGGTTTTTTTTGTTTTTTTATTATTAATATTTTTTTATTTTTTTACTACATACATTTCTGATATAAAAAGGTTTTGTTTTTTTAATTAATATTAGTTTCAGACATTTGAAGTTAAAAACTTGTTTATCGATGCAACTATTTTTCATCACTGGCAAGTGGTTTCGTTCGCGTCCGCATGGTACGGCTCCATTAATAAATTGTTAACAATTATTGTCTGGCATTATTTTGATTATTTGGCTATATGGTTTAACATGTCGGCAAGATAAATTCGTTGTAGAAGCATCTCTCGGGGTATATGGCTTTTTATGTACCCTCTGTGTGCTCTTTTACCCCCTCGCCTTCGCACATAATGACAAAAAGAGGTTTTGAAGAGCGTAAACAGTGAACAATTAATTGAATGATATCCAAACACCAGAGCAGGTTTGGATCAAAACAGGTTCTTTTCAAGTAACTATGTGTTATCATATTTTTAGGTGGGAAATTGGCTAAAACTAAATTATTTTCCTGACAACTAGAAATGGAACTAAATGCAAAATTTTAACGTTGAGCTAAATGGTTACCAGTAAGATATATACTGACCAGAAATATCAAATTCATTTAGATCCATAATTTATCAGAAAATAATTTTCTAAACATGATTCTCAAAACAAACGTGGTACAAAGATGTCTTTCAAAATGAAACAGACAAAATTACAAAACATTTCATCTTCAATAACGTGTAGAAAAAGTATTACATTTAAGGATTGTCTGTTATTTCTTTTATGTTCATCGGGTATTAAAAAAAGAAAGAAGCAAACTGTGAATCGGCGAAGCCATTCTTACATAAGTTTGCTGCTGATTTTTTTTTTCATACCCAGATGAACATGAAAAAAACCCCAGACAATACTTATAACTAAATTTCAAACTTACTTATTAACAATAACACTAAAACTTTCATCAAGAAATGAACAAACTTGCATTCTACGGCTGGACCAACGGGATGACGTTAAATTGTAATGAACGTAACAGAAATTTACGTATTTATCTTTATAAACAGGCTCACCAGCATATATAAGCTTCTGACCAGCGGCAGGGAAATCCTTGCCCTTTTGTTGCTCAACTTTCTCTTTCAATTCCTTCACCTAAAACAAGAACAAAACACACTAAAACTCCTACTGTAGAAATAATTGTTTTCAGTAATTCAGTACTTAAAATAAGTCACGAACAACGGGTCTGATCAAATATAATTCTCCAAAATATTAGTTACTCAATGAATGATTTTCACTATTTTCTCAAATGACTTAGAGAATATTCAACGAGCTATGAGGCAATACCATTTATCTTTCACAAGTGAATTGATGGCTTCACTTGTGCAAGATAAACAGTATTGCTCAGTAGCGAGTTGGGTATTAATTTTCTCAGTGGTAAAGTGTCTGCTTGATGGGTGGTCGGTCTGGGATCGATCCTCGTTGGTGGGCCCATTGGGCTATTTCTCGCTCCAGCCAGTGCACCACAATTGGTATATCAAAGGCCATGGTATGTATTATCCTGTCTGTGGGATGGTGCATATAAAATATCCCTTGCTGCATATCAAATACAGTAGCCCATAAAGTGGCGACAGCGGGTTTCTTCTCTCAATATATGCGTGGTTCATAACCATATAACCATAAATAAAATGTGTTGAGTGCATCGTTAAATAAAACATTTCCTTTTGTTCGAATAACTGTAAAAAAGCATTGTTTTACCTTTGTGATTAGAGACTGACAATAAACAGTTCTTGTAAACTTATACACAAATTAAATCAATTGATATAGACATGGTAAATGACAGTACATAATTACTTGTGTAGTAAAGATTACAAACCTTTGTAAACAGGGGTACAAGACTAGAGGTAGTGGGCCGCAAGTCGGCATAAACAAACATCAGAACAAAACTTTTGTTAAATAAATTTATCACCTATGACATGAGTCTGTATTTGTGGGAAGGACTATATATGCTTAAAAAAAATTTTGTGACGACGGCTTGGTTAAGTCTTTTCAAAGCTGGCTTTGTTCAAGTGGTAGTGGTACCTAAACATATTTTTTCTAAAGATTTAAATCGGACTTCTTTTTAAATCAGACTTCTTTTTAAATCAGACGTCTTCTTTATCGGCATGAGTTTGACTGGTTACACCTTCCATTTCTTCAATGGCTAGGGTTAGTGTTAAGAGCCTTTGGTATAGAGGGGTACAGGTCAAACTCTTTCCCATTTCTTCTTTACCAAACCTCACTTCTCCCTAATGTGTCTAGAGGGAGAAGTCACCCTTGAACCATGACGATAATATATACAGACAATATATTCACATCAAAACTATAATAAATAAATAAAATAATGAAATGTAATTGAACAGCACTAATTTAACCGTTTAGAATTCATTCTCTCACAAGTTTGTTTTATCATTTCATTTAATAACTACTACATGCAGAGTATTGTCCTAGTAGATTAGCATACCAGTGTCTGAGTGTGTTTAAAAGTGTGGGAAATACAGATAACAATTGAAAGGCATATGAGTCCGGTGTTTAGAATGTCACCATGCACGTCTGCTGAAATTGTCTGCCAGCCTAACTGGCTGCTAGAATCCGCTCAGTGAAATTTATTTTTAATAAAGTTGGAATTTTTTCATTTAATTCAAAGTGAAGATCGTTTCAAAGTAAGTATTTCTTGGTCTCCATGAGCTCAAAATAGACACAATTAGGGTGGGGAAATGTGATGGTAGTCGTTATTTTGACCACAATTCCTTCCGACAAAATTCCTTGGAACCATTCAGATTTGCTAACGGCTTAATGGCTCGGCAGGATAAACCTCACATTGTGCTTGCACTTGACTGTCTTGAGGTTAATCTTGATGAATTGGGTTTCCAGAGGCTTTGACAATGATTGCAGGGATGATGTGATATTATGTATCATACTATACTACTTTGGTAAGTGAACTGTCAGTTATTGACAAAAGTTCAGTTGTAGATTTGCCTTTTTTATGACAGTGCCCGGCTGTTCGCCAATATCACGAAAACTCAGCAGGCGAGGTTACAACTACAAGTCGTGAAACATTTCTAACAAAACTGGTTGCTTTGATGTGCTTACCAAAGAATCCCCTTCAACTTCCACCTTAAAGGTTTGCTGTTGTAATGTTTTAAGTGTTATTATCATCTTGAAAATGTACGTAGACTATACTAGATAGTTTTGGTTACACAATGACGAATACAAATTGACGAGTAACGCAATTCCTATTCAACCGGCCGCCATGAAAAACAATATCGCAGCAATTGTGTCTAAAAAACCCGACGCGCATGCCCCGTGATTTACATAGGCCTGCGTCTCAAAATCCCTGTGTATATATTACTTTCAACTTATTTTCGTGCTTATATCCAATTAAGGTTCAAACACGCAATGTGTATGTTGAGTACAAATGCCAAACAAATTATTGTAAAAATCACGAAAAATAAACCGTATTATTATTTTATTTATTTATAAATTCCTACTTTTGCAAAAGCTTTTGAAAATGACACCTTCACCATAACTCCGATTTTTGTATTCAATCCCTCTTTTTCTTCTTCTTTTAAAAAAAAATAAAATAAATAAAAAAAAAAAAATATTACTATTTTTTTTGTAATTATTATTTTAGCCCCAGAAACATTTTGTAATGTTAGAGGTTATATAAAATCTTGATATGATTGTAAAATCAATGCAAACACGGCCATGTTCCTCTACTTCACAAAACAGACCCCCACAAAACAATAAAATATATACAACCATGAAAATTAGAATATTAGGGCCTATTTTATTAACATAAATGCACCGATGTTGTCAGTTGTCTCTGAATATATATCGTATTGAGCACTGGATCAAAGCATGTGCTTTAGTGGTGTCGTTAAACAAAACTAACTAACTGTTAAACTTCACCGAATAGATATAGGTATATATATTACAAAAATGCTATTTATAAATCACAACTTGTGGTTATAATATAAAACATTGAAAACAAAAACAGAAACATTGTTTGAATTGTTCACCATGATGTCAACATAAATACTGTATTAATTATATCCATCATAATGTAAAATGGCTTCTGAATGTTTAACATTGTCACTGGTGCCTGGATAGAATAGGCTACCTAAGCATAATTCGTATTGTTTAAAATGAACATATATAATGAATATGATTTAATCGTAATATATGGGTATCAAATGTTGAAGCAAATAAATTATCATGTTCGGGGGGGGGGGGGGGGGGGGGGGGGGGGGGGGGACGACTTGAAAATAAAAAGGCCACCCCTTAGTCATATAGCTTGATTTACTTATATTGCACATTCTCGAACCGGCTACATCTGATATGAAGTTAAATGGAATTTCGATTTCGATTTAGCTAAATCTTATTTAAATCATGATTAAATCAAATACTGCTATTTTAAAAACAAAATATTAAAGATTGCTATATGTTGGAAAGATTTAATTAATGGAAAATGTTTAATAAATATTGCCATTATTTAATAAATAAGAGTTAGCATTTAATAAATAGTTTTTACATTTAATAAATATTTGTAAATATTTATTAAATGTCAATAATGTTTTATAAATATCTAGAACATTTAGCATAACATCGATTTTTTTTTGGATTTTTTTTTAATTTGTTTAATTTTCATATAATTTTAGCCATATTTGGTAAATGTTCTATATATGTTTTATATTATAATAATTTAAATATAGATAATGTGTAGCTGCTGTAGCATTCTTAAATACTTTTTTTTTTACGAATCTTAATTGATTGCAAAATTACAAGTAGCTTTCCGGCTTTGCGTTTTATTGAGAGCGTAGGGTTTTAGACCAAACACATTTTTTGGTAAAATTTAAATTATAATATATGGAAATAATAAGCCATGTGATGATGTATTAGTTCTCCAAATGTGTAAGGATTTTCATTAAATTCAAATGTTATTTTTTCATTTATTTTAATTTTTCTAATTACTCCTTCTCAAAAAGCACTTTTATTTACTTCCGGTTTTCTCAGGACTTTGTCATAACGAAAGTAACATTTCAGTCAATTTGAGTTGTTACAGGTCATCTAATGCGAATACATCACAAAGCGATCGCATAGTGCAAAATAACAACATGAATTGCGAACCACCAGAAAATTCATGTGGTTTTTATTTAAAAAAGAAACGTAGATTTTGCAAATTTAGGCCAAATATGGGACACAAGTTTTGCTCAGAACATTCATTTGTTATGGGAGTAAGTTACTAAAGTCTGAACCACATTGTTAACAACTACGATAAATTATTCTCCTACCTTTAATTACAAATAGATTTTACACACATTTTGTCCAGACAGAAAATGTGAAAAAGCCCATTACAATGAAACAAATTCTAGCCTACATGCTATAGTCTGTTCTACCCTGAGCGTCCTACTCCTACCAATTTTTTTTTTTTGTGTAAATAATTTCAGTTTTGTTTAACGTAAGAAGAAAAGTAAAACTGTTTTGAAAATAACTAAACAAAAGCCCTACAGTTTCTTTATGCAATTTAGAAAACAACTGGCTCAGAAATAAGTTGTAGTAAATTTCATAGTGCCAATATGAAAAAAGGTGTTCTCTGTGGGACAAACTATAAATGATAAACATGTCACCTATCTCGACTTTGCCAAGTTCTTCCTAGGACAAAAAGCATGCAGGTTTTTGCCATCTGCCGTTATACATTTTTTCTGGAATATTTCTCAAGAGAGGTGGAACCCTCCAAAGTATGTGACATCATCACAAGTGCTTTTATACCACAATGCATGTTATGACATTGTTAGATTACATCATATCCCATCATCTTATCTTGAAGATATGGCATGCACAAGTCCAAAATATTGGACTCTAGTACTCGAGGGTCACACTCGACCCGGACTTGAGTACCCGATACTTAACAGATGATTATGAGATTAAGGAATAAAGTAAAATAGCATTATGCATCTTAATTCCAGTGCTGAACATGGATGCCAAATCATGCCATTGTATAGCATTTAGAAACCAGTTGATGCATTTAGTGTTGTCACTGTTGTGATAGACAGACGGCCAGTTTAAAAAGAGAAACCAGCGCATGAGTAACTTATATAGTTGATTATCTACTGCTGAAATTATTGTCCTACATTGTCCATTGTATTATAGTTGATAATGGTATTTAGCCTAAAAAATTATTGTATTACTATTAAAGGGGGAACCTTTGCCTACCCAGTGGTAGGCAGAAATTCTGTGCTTTCGCTACAGAGTTATCTCTGACTGAGAGAGCGATTGTAATCGTCCAAATGTCCGTCTAGGGCTCAAACACATTTGTTTTTAAATAAAAAGATATGCATACAATAAAAATTATATTTTAATCTTCTTTTTCTAATTTATATGAACCAAGTATTTTACTGTCTGCAGTTTCTCCTATTTAAAAAACCCAAAACGACAGCAGATGTTAAAAAAGTGTGCTTGTTAAGATTGATAACATGTATAAACTTATTACATGATGGTAATGGTATCTTTACGTACTGTTGTGACATTTGATATGTTATTACTGATGATGTTCTGCATCTATCTTGAAAACATTACCTCTGTACTATTTATTTCTGGGTTAAATATTAGTGTTCCTGGACTAAGAATGGATCTGCACTCAAAAAGGAAAATCATCAAAGATTGACATACAGTTAATTTCATTTATTTCGTATTAGATGAACATCTACCTGGTAAAACAACAGAGAAAAATATAAAAGTCTTTTAATATGTTTTTAAATTCATTAACTCAAGTCATTGTCTTATTTTCAGTATTAATATGTTTCATTGTGTTTTACAGGTTCAGTTGGAAAGAAAACGAATACCATGTCCATTGGATCCTAAGCAGTAAGTATCAACAGTATTATATAATCTACATTCTGTTGTGCACTTGAATGTTAAAAATACAGTTCATTGGTCAGTATAATGAAATAAATACTTCATGAAAATTAGGGGGTAGGATGTAGCCCTGTGGTAAAGCGCTCACCTAATGCATATTTGGTCTGGGATCGATCCCCTCAGTGGGCCCATTGAGCTATTTGTCGTTCCATCCAATGCAATATGACTGTTACAGAGGCGTAGGCTAGAGGGGTTCGGGGGGTTTGGACGAAACACACACACACACACACACACCCCTGCTGAAGCAAATGGTCCGCTTTCAGAACTAAAACATACAGGTTAATACATATGGAGTTTCTGGTGGTGCAAAAACTAAATAGAAAAAGGTCCACTTGGTTCATATTCGACCCCCCCCCCCCCCCCCCCCCCCCCCCCCCCCCCGGTCCAGATCACATTACGCCCCTATGGTATATCAAGGCCATGGTATGTTCTATCCTGTCTGCGGGGTGGTGCATATAAAAGATCTCTTGCTACTAATGGAAAAATTTACCAGGTTTCCTTTCTGAAACTAAATGTCAAAATTACCAAATGTTTGACATTTAATAAATCAATGTGCTCTAGTGGTGTAGTTAAACAAAACAAACTTCTTAAGAAAATTGGGTTTTAAAAATATGTTATTTTTACATTTATCTAAGCATTACTTTTTGTTTTTTAATTAGTTGTCATTACCAGGGTCATTACTTTGAAAGCCAAATCAGGTGGTAAGATACAGCTGGTAAAATTAGCAGTTATGGTTGTCATAGAAATTAGGTGAAGAAAACCTTAATGTCAACCAGTCATAAATGTTTATAAAATCAAGAACCATGCATTACATTTCAAGTTTACTGAAACAACTCGAACACTTTTGTCGCATCTTATTCTTTATTATCATGCCCAAATATATAATAATATGTGTTGGATACTAATACCTGCTGACTAAATCATATTTTTTAATGTTTAATTTTATTTTGACAATACATGAATTGATTTTATGGATCTTCTCCAAACAAGATAGTTTTTCTTCTTTTTCTTCTTGCAGTACATGCTACGAACATAAATTAAGTAAACACTTGAAGAAATGTAATGAAAATCAAAAACAACAAAACAGATCTGTGAGTATCATGGTTTTAATTGTTACGGGATATTGCCTTTCATTTTCATGTGTTTGTACATTTAGTTAGTGAAAGAACTGATGTGTTTATGTTCTGTTAAAAATGTGTAGATATTCACAATTTGTTATAACAGATCTAGTTATCTTTGCTTTTATAAGTCCATATATAATTATAAATATGTAAACATTAATTTGTTTTTAAATGTGTCTATATACAAGAGCCATTCACTTATGGAGTGACAGTAGAAATGTAATGTATACTGATGAAAAGAAATAAAGGATCACACAGATAGCAACAAGAAATAATGACTGCATCAAAAATCAATTCATATTGTCAGAAATTGACTGGGAACATATAGACAGATATTCAATCCCACATTACAACTTGGTATGAAATACAGGCATTACTACGGTAGTTGTGAATTCCATTTGGTCTACAATTCCATGTGTTCCCTTTTATCTTTCCATCAGTATATTATAACTTTAAAGATATCCATAAATGTAATAATAAAACCTACTTTTTAATATATAAGCAGTGATATAGCAGTGTCATTGTTTCACTATAAGTAAGCTTAGATTTTAATTGTCAATTTCTGTACTTGTGATCGTCTTTAACATATACATGTGTTACATATTTGGTCTTTAAAATCTAAATTACAGTGGACTCTGTCTAAACCGGACTCGCTTTGTACCATTGAAATAGTCCGGTTTATACAGAGGACTGGTTTAGCCAGAGTTCATCCAGAGTTATGGTTCTTGAAAGATCAGCGACTCGCGATCAGCAGTGACATTTACACCGCAAGCCAGGCTTTCAATCGATCATTTCAAAGACAATAAAAATATTTTTAAATTGCAAAACCTCTTAACACATAAAACATAAAACGTAAAATGAATAAATAATTTATTGATTTAATACATATCAAATAGCACAAGGACATGGTAGTTTTAACAAGTGTCACATTGATTGAATGGACTGTATCGAATGAATAAACATTTTATTTATTTAAATAGCAAGTGTCACTGTTATTAGTTGAATGAATGTACACGTAGTTTATCGAGTTTCACCTGAGAAATAGTCTGTCACTGCTGTCTGTTTGTTCCTGATGTTTCTTTCAAGGGCAAACTCTTCTGTCATGACTTCCAAGTTTAAAACTGGTTGTAAAAGTCTATTTTCTTTAGTTGCCGCAAAGTTTTTAACTTGTTTTATCATTTTTAGCACTTCGGCATAATTTAGTTCAGGCATTGTGTCCAACTCTGTGTTGTTGTCATCGTCTGAGCTGTCGTCTGCTGGTTTTTCCTCACCTTTGTCGGTAGATTTGTGCGCCGCCACTAGTTGAGTTTCCCAGTCACTCGCATCCGGGTCCTCTGTGGGAATATCGTGATCGAAATTAACAAACTCAGCCACTGGAACTTCACTTGAGATGGTGGCTAGCAATGTAGCGAGAGGAATGTTGTCATCATTTTCATCATCAGATTCCTGCTCGGAGGTGACAGGAAATCCGCACATCATAAAACACTTGGCGATTGTTGTTTGTTGGGTTTCCTTCCATGCTGCATTAATCCAGTTTACTGCATCCAGAACCGTGATTGCCTTGCAGAGCTCGGTCACGCTTGCACAGTCTTCCATCCGCGAAATGAGTGATCGCATCAGATACTTTCGGTATCGTGCTTTGAAAGCTTTGATAATACCCTGGTCTAATGGCTGCAGCACTGAAGTGGTGTTAGCAGGGAGAAATTTCACCGTTACATTGCTCACACTTAGATCTTGACCGTGGGATGGTGCGTTGTCAATAAACAACAGGATTTTTCTTCGCTGTCGCCGCATCTGTCTGTTAAGTTGTTGTAGCCAATCGTTGAACAGTTGAGATGTCATCCAAGCTTTCCGATTGGCTGTCCAAGTGACAGGTAGTGTGTCCTTATTTATGTTCTTAAAACAACGAGGATTCTGTGCTTTGCCAATCACCAAAGGTTTTAACTTTTCTCCCATTGAACTGCAGCACAATAAAACAGTTAATCGTTCTTTCGAAATTTTACCTCCTTTCGCCGCCTGGCTTTTGTAAGAAAGGGTCTTGTCAGGTAACGCTCGAAAAAACAATCCGGTCTCGTCACAGTTGAAGATATCCTTGGAGTCGAAATCTCCTATTATCGTCGGTAGGCGTTCTTTGTAATCGTCGACGTCATGATTGACACCTGCGCTTTCTCCGCTAACTTTGAATTGTTTGATATTAAAACGAGTTTTCCATGACGTTAGCCAACCATCTGACGCTTTAAAGTCTGCTATGCCAAGCTGCTCGGCAAACTGAAGAGCCTTTTCTTTTAAAATTGGGCCGGAAATTGGTAGAGTTTTAGATCTTGCCTGATTAAACCATTGGTGCAACAGTCCATTTAGATTTTCAAACTTTCCATTTGTTATTCGTTTTCTCTCCCCAGAAATGTTTGCATCGTACAATTGCAGGTAGTGTTGTTTACGCTTTATGATGTCTGATACTGTCTGTTTTCCGATTTTAAATTTTAGTGCTAAATCTTTCTGTTTTGACTGAGGATTTGAATCAAATTCTTGTATTAATTTGACTTTAGTTTCTAACGAAAGTTCGATACGCTGCCGTTTTTTGGGACGTTCCGCCATTATAAATGAAATGAGAACACAAAACATACGAGCGACTCGCACGTATTTATACATGTGTTAGTTTGACAAGTACAACTCACAGAATTCGTAAGAGTGAAAGTAGTTGTGTATCAACACACACACTAATTTTAATCCGACTGATCTAACGGCCGACCGTAATTAGAGTAATATTCACACTACTGGGATTACGTTTTGTATTTGATCTTGCGACGGCATCCCGATTCCTTGATAATTGGCGATCATTGTTCCACTAATTAAGAGGCCTGTCGTTTCGGGAAATCCGAAACCGGTGTAGACAGAGGTAATTAATACATGAACGGTTCTTTCGTTTTCTTGATTTTTGGTCCGGAGTCCGGAATACACAGAATCCGGATTAGGCAGATATTTATACCTAAGAGTTTAACGGTAGCTGGGCGGGACTTTAGAAATGGACCAGTTTACACAGAGATGCAGATTACACAAAATCCGGTTTAGACAGAGTCCACTGTACTTACATTTATGTTTGATATATGTAGGTTTTCTACAGCGAGGGCATTAATGCTGGTAATGATGAAGGAGACCATGTGCCAGATACAAAGGTAAATGAGTTTTGAAGCTACATCCTGTTATGCCAGAAGAGAGACGATTATTTGTTTTTTACTGGCACATCAGCACATTTTAAACACCTGCTGTTAGGTGTCTGAGATTTGCTTATTTCAACACATGATGTAGAGGATGAAAGCCTCTGCCACCACACAGGCTACATAAGTTTGATTTATTATTTAATGTTTAAACACAATAGTTATTTCCATGTATTATGAATAATATTACCGTAATGAGCATGTAATTATATTATATTATAAAATTTGTTTGATAAAAATAATATTCCTCAATGAAAATAACACAAAAATGTTTAACAATTTATAACCCATCAAACGTGTATGTATTAAGTAGTATTAAAACTCACTATATACATGGGGCTTTATTACAAAAAAAGCATGTTCTGATCTGTCGTATAATGTAGTTTCTTAATACTGTTATATTCATTTTTCTGGGGTTTTTTTTCATAGGTTACAGTACAAAATGTCTCAGAAGAATCTCTCATGCATATGATTGAAAAAGTTAACAGACTCTATGAAGGTAAACACTAAAAGTCGGCTCAGCTCACCACATTATTAGCAGTAGTGAGAAGTCTAAGTAACCATAATAATTTAAAACTAATCCAATTTCAAAAACAAAATCACACGACAAATGTCAAGACACTGACTTGTTTACTGGTCTTTCCGAATGAACGTGGAATGTGACAAAACTTTGTAAAATGCACTGATAAGTGTTCACTTCACCCATTTATCAAACTTTTCCCCTTTCTCCTGGGAAGGGAGAATTCACTTCTCAAACGTTTTTAGTTATAGATTAGAGCCTGAATAACCTATTTTATTATAATATGCTTCACTAAAACAAGAATAATGTATATAAATTAAAAATATTTCACTATAGAAATAAGCTCCCAGAGTTTTAGTTTCATTATTTTATAATATTGTTTGTTGTATTCAAGCTTGGTTTGAACCAGCAATTCACATAACATTTAATCAAGTTTATTGTGTAGAAGTAGTTATTATGAGGTAGTTGTCAAGTTTACGGTATTCTGTTTTGGAGATGTTTAGATAATATAACAAGTTTATTTTATAAAAGAATACATAACATGTAACAGACATCAAGTTCTATTGAAGTTTAGATAACAAGTAATATGTTTCAAATTTATATGTAGAAATTTAGATATACATGTACTTTAAGAGACATCAGGTCTATTTAGAGAGGTTTAGAAAACATTAGGTTTAGAGAGGTTTAAATAGCATGTAACAATAATCATCAGTAATTTAAAAATATGATGTTATATCTCGGGGGAAGACTAAATTTAGTTTCTTAACTACAGAGCATATTAGTAAGCTGGAGAGTGAAGTATTAACTCACAGTTGTTTGAGAGAAGAACTTGAGAATCCTACCTTTGGCATCCCAGCACTGAGACACAGAAAACAACAGGTTACGTTCTTTAGAAAATAATGTTATTGAACACAATAGTTCATTCCATATCATAGTTATTATTGATAACTATAATCAAGAATTAACACAAATATTTTATTTCTCTTCAGGGCTCACACTAAAAAGAATTTTGTTTGAGCCAGTTTTCAGATATATTTGTTTGATGAAAATTATTCAAAAATGGCTAATTTGTGCAAAATTCTAGAAGCCACGTGCTAAATGTTATAGCCAATTTAGATAAAATTCATCTGCATAAATCAAGGCTAATATTCATTCCTCGTATTCAGCCTTGATACATGTAGTCAAGATTACTGATATCCACTACTAGCGCTCTCTATTGGAAGAAAATTTGTAACACCGATTAGGTTCCTTACACGATGACATCGCTGACCAATCACAGCATCGGTAACATGCGACAATCTTGAAAGCAATATCCAAAATTAACCGCCGAAACCTTTTTTTAACATATCGTGACAAACATGACATGTTTCCATGGACGCTGACGCTGCCATCTTTGTTTACAATAACAAGGGGAATCTATAAGGAGCGTTGCAATCAGATCTCATCACATCCAATGAAATTTAAGCATTTTGTGGCACGATTTCTTGATGACATGTACGAGGAACGAATATTAGCCTTGATTTATTGCTGCCTGTCGTACAAAATAAATAGCTATTTCTATTGACTTAAAATTGTATATTGATATAGACCTAGTAACTGAAAATGTGAACTTTCCTCTGTTACAGGCATCGATAATAGGACATTTGGATAAGCTTGGATTGCTTAAAGATGGAAACTGCTTTGTTGAACTTGGAGCTGGAAAAGGTCTATAAATGATATTTAGTTACATAGTTAGTCCTTTAGACAGTCAGTCAGTATGTCAGTCAGCAAGTTTGGCAGCCAATACTTAGTCAATTAGTCAATCAGTCAGTCAGTCAGGCAGCCAATCAGTCAGTTTTGATGTTTTTTTCAATAATAGTTTACTAGTGTGGAAACTCATTAATTCATGTAATTGCTTTTTAACTGTATTGTCTGAAATACCATACTGTACGTTGTGTCTCCCTTATTTTTAGGTCAGCTATCACACTGGGTCCAGAAAGCACTTGATAAAGCAAATGATGTGGCATTTATACTTGTTGACAAAGGAAATGTTCGGAACAAGGTTTGTGATCAAATATTATATTAAAACTAGACATTTTTTATGTCCCTAGATTTGTTAAAATTATCAAATATACTTAAAATTACACACCCCACCCCAGGACATATGTGACACTGTAAGTTCAGCCAACAAATGTTTCGCCAATGGTCGCAAACTATTTGATTGGTTTCCCATATGGCCATTTGGTTTACTGTGAAGCGTATAAACCAAACTAGCAGACATTTTTCTGCTCGGTCTGGCTAACTCATGCCAGTCATGGTCATAAGTTTAATTCTTAACTTATTAAAGCCATATTAAAAATTTACTTTATTATCAAAGTGCTTGTGTGAGTGTGTGTGTGTGTGTGGAATTGTTTTACATGCAACTTTGGTAGGTAAAACTTGAGATAAGGACCCAGTGCCTAAATATTTATATAACTATTCATTTTTTAATTTAATATAATGTTTATTTAGTTTTAACAGATATTTTGTTTCTATAGAAAGTTATTTAATTTTCTCTTCATTAAATATAAGCAGTTGTTTTGCAGTTTGACCTTCAACATCGAGAAGGTGAAGGTCCAGTCTTTGAAAGGTTGCGCATCGACATTGAGCATTTAAATCTAGGTTAGTCAGTGTTACTTCAGGCAGGGATGAATATTGTGGGCATGGGGCCATTTGGTATTGCCTCTATTCTGTTTTGGAGGAGAACTGCACCCTACCAATATTGTCCTGGTTGTCTCTTACTTATATATAGCAATATTTTAATTGCCATATATTCTGGTATTACCTTTCACAAAAGCATGTAGTCTCTAATAACTACATGTTGGGGACAGTAATATTTAGTTTGAAAAATGAGGGAAACAAATGTTTCTTACATATTTTTTTAAGATTGCACATGAACCCTGAGTTTTTTAAACTGGTTAATCAATGTTATTTTAGGTGCTAAGTCAAGAGTGATTAAAAAACAAATTGGTATAAAAGTTCTTGTATAATAATGTAGCCATAAATGAACAACTTAATTAATATTAAGAGTTGTGATTTTGCATGTGATTCTGATATACAATATTCATGTAAAAAGCAAGGTCAATTAATATAAATGTTTATAAATTGTTCATAAAAACCATTGCAACCACTACAACATTGCCCATTATTAAAATATTGCTGCAGATTTACAGGACATACTGCTATTTTCAGGAAAACATCTGACTGTGAGCGAGAGTGCGAGACCAGTTGTTGCCATGGGTAAACATTTATGTGGAGCTGCTACAGGTGAGATTTCTACCTTGCTCTGGACTTGGTAAAGTCAGAGGTTGTGCCAAGGTGGATGTGCCTAAACTTTAATTGGAGATCGGCACGTAAATAGTGTTTATTAATCTATTGGAGATCTTTAAACATTAGCCAACCATTAATTATGAAATTTGCAGACGCAAGGACAAGCTTTTGAGGTCTCAGCTTTAAGAAGTTTTGAAATACCACACAAATTTAATTAATTAATGACACCCAATGACATAGTTAGGTAAACAAACCTCAATTAAATTGTCAAAAAGCAATATAAAAAGAAAAGTTTATTATTTGTAAAAATAAAGGATTCAGACTTTTTTTTAAAAAGGTTGTGTAAAATACTCTAATTAGGCAGGAATGTGAAAACATTGTCATGTTTTAAAGTATGATAATGCAATAACAAATTTTATGAGAAATAATGTTAGCGATGAAAACAGTTGTGTATTTAATTAAGTTGATTTTTGTTGCAGATTTATCACTACGGTGTCTTTTAGAAACCATGCAACCTCCGGATGATGACAGTGAGGAATCTGCTGTTAAAAAGCCAAAATTAGAAAAGAGCAGCCATTTAATGTATGTCAAACAAGTTTTTTCATGAAAGTCAGAATATAATTGAATGAATGTTTAATAACACCCCAGCATGAACAAATCATTAGTCAGTGGGTGATAAACATAGAATAATGTAATATTATCAAGATATTATCAAAGTTGTCTGTTTGAACATAATGATACCTTTAACATTTAGAGATGTTTTTACACTATGATTGAAATGAAATATTATTTTCTTTTCCTTAAAGGTTTACAGTTATATATGAAGGGAAGTGTAGAGATGTGCATGTCACAGCTTTCTGTAACAATTTCCTGAACTCTTGAGATGTACAGTTATATATGAAGGGAAGTTTAGAGATGTGCATGTCACAGCTTTCTGTAACAATTTCCTTGAACTCTTGAGATGTACAGTTACTATTCTGGATGTTCTAACAATGTTGTTTTGTTGATCGCAGGGCTCCAGCAGGCATCGTGATAGCTCTGTGTTGTCATCACCGGTGCACATGGCGTGCATATGTTGGAAAACACTTTATGAGACAATGTGGATTTTCTAGTCGTGATTTTCAACTGCTTACAAGCATGAGCAGCTGGGCAACTTGTACATGGAAAGGATGGAAAACTTTAGGTCTGTACTGAGACACCTATGTATATTATAATATAGAGAAATATTGGAGTGCATGCTAAACATCTCCATTTACTTACATCCAGGTTTAAATAAGAAAACATCATCACTGAACCAAGCTTTCATTGTGAAATTAGTCATTTTGAACCTACATTTTTCAGCCTCAAATTGTAACAAAACAAATAAAGTAACACTATCCTGATGTGTCTAGCATTTTAGGGAATATCCTAGTGAGTCTAAACTAAATTTAATATTTTTTTATTATTTTATTTAGAACCCTACAATAACGATTACTGACGTCATTGTTTATTACTCTTTCACCAAGTTTACTTTCACTTGACGAGTAATCCCAACTATATTATTTTTCAAAGTCATTGTCATCAGTCATTATCGGCAAATATATCCTTTAAAACGTTTTCTACTTTCATTAACTAATAATGTCAATAATTTTTTTAAAAGAAATAGTTTTAAAATATTAAGAAATAGAACCCATGTACATTATGTCATGAATACATTTTACAAACATCTAGACTGGGTTTTTTTTTTTAGGAATCTCGTTATAGACCCAGGACAAAATTTATAACTAAGTATTTAGTTTCTGTATTATTTAAGTTTCCATTCTAGAAACTAAAAGTCTACTAAGATCGCCTTTGAATTCTTTAATTATATATATTGCTGGTCTCTGGTCCACACGTGTCAGTTTTGACCTTGTGCTTCAAAAATGTTTTGTTCTTCAAACTTTCCATGGTAGCTACAACAGTGCCATCTATATCAGAAATAATGCTGCACTGCTTCAAATAATAATATTGTAACATACCATGACATTGTTGGTCCAAATGAGGCAAAGTTTAAGTCATAAACGTTGTGCTGGCTAAATAGGAAATGTGAAAGAAAGCCTTCATGTACCAAGGAAATTAGGGGCACCATGGCCAATGAGGAGAACCAAGGCAGATGAGGGTATAAACAAACAAAAATATACACATCTTTTCTGTGCAATCCATGTTTTTCCAGAAGAAAAAAAAGCCACCTCCTTACATCAATTCTGGAACTTGGTTGATCGGAGACTTTTTTGGGGGTGGATGGGGGACTGACAGCAGTATGATACATGTTAAGGCTAAACTATTTTCTTATTTTCTAGGTGCAAAAACAGATGAAAAGATAGAAAATGGTTCCGTTTCAAATGATTTAAAAGCTGATCCAGAGGAACATGTCATTGATGTAGCTTCAAGTCATCAGTGAGTTTATTACTTATATGTTAGGCTATGGAAACCATGTTTTCATACCAATCTGATATTGAAAAAAACTTCAAATAAAGTCCCGCCAAAATGACCTACAGTTTCAAGAAGTTATTATATTATTACAAAAACCTCTCATCAGTTCAATACCATTATTGAAGAAACTGAAAGTCAACAGAACGAATTATTGGCAAATCTCGTCTGTCAGTTAACCAACACAAAATATTGAGTTTTGACAAGATTAAAATAAGTGTTTTCTGCTCACTTTACCTAGTCACATGCGGTCTGAAATTTGTAATGCTGTATTTCAGAAAAAACCTTTATGTTGATCTTTTATATACTAATCTTTGATGCTTCAAGCAGTCGTTGAGCTTTACCTGTGTATAATTTAATGTTTGTACTTTGTATTAGTGTTGCAATGATCGATTATAATTAGCTAAATAAATAAAGATGGTTTTGTTTAACGACACCACTAGAGCACATAGATTAATCAATCATCGGCTATTGGATGGTAATTCGGAGTCGTAGTCATCAGAGGAAACCCACATTATTTTTTAATGCAGCAAGGGATTGTTTATATGCACGTTCCCACAGATAGGAAAGCACATACCACAGCCTTTGTCCAGTTGTGGTGCACTGGTTGGAACGAGAAAAAACCCAATCAGCTGAATGGATCCACAGAGGTGGTTTGATCCAGTGCACATGACAACAGATACATAGCCATAATAAATAAAATGTTTTCCCCAAGTTAATAAATAAAATTAAAAACAACTGTGTAATTAAAATTTGATTTGTGGTGCAAACCATTTACAACAGACAACTGAAGATTAAATTCAAAGAGCTAGCTCTGGGTGAGCAGAAAATTTTACCAAATTATCTATTAAGTTAAAAAAAAATTGCTAAAACTTGGGTTACTACAAACTATTAATTATTACATGAAATTATTTTTCACCAAATTAAACTAAAATTTGCCATTTCTTTTTAAATTAGTAATTTGCTAGTGCCAAAGCTAGCCCTAAAGTCCAAGCACTACTAGATATATTGTTATATTTCAGTCCTGAGCTTCGACTGTCTGAGGAAGACCGGGAGAAGGTTGGCAGGAAGTGTAAGAGATTGATAGACTACGGGCGAGTGAAATATCTGCTTGATCACAACATGGACGGATACCTTAGACAGTACATTGATCAACAGTTGACACCGGAAAATATCATCTTAATAGCTCGTCAGGCTGGGAATAATTAGTCTTCACCATACGTCACATGTCAGACATTTCATATACTGGCAGCTGTTCTAATGGTTTAATACAATATTGTAAAACTACAATTATTAGGCATTATATATATTATGGTGACAAAGAGAAAAATAAAGAATGTTTTGGAAAATATTTTATTTCTATTATGTATGATTACAAATACAATATGTATTAACTTACCAATGTTTTAGCTTCAAGAGCAACACATTATATATACTTGCAAAATACATTATAAAATCAGTCCATACATGATAATGAACAACTTGTAGGTTAAGTAGCACTTGCACGAGTTAAATTCATGTGTCAGTTATCAATTACATATTACAATTACAGTATGCACATTTTTGTCTGTTAAAGGTGCATCATTTACTGAATTGGCTATTTTCACATCAATATGTAAGGAGTGCTTTGCACATAAACAAATACCGTATACCAACTGTAAAAAATTTCACTTTAGGAAATCTCAATTGCAATGATGTTTATGAGTAAATGTCTTTTGGAAAAAGTATGGTCAAAAGAGGTTGGTCCTAACACTAAATTAACAAAAATCTGTCTCATTAGCTTCGTAATAGGAACAGATTGGGATTTAAAATGATACAAGACCCCCATAAATGATTTTATCACAATTAGTAAACCATATTAAAAAAAACCTGCCTTTAAAGAGACTGTCGGTTTGTTTTTGTCTAAGGAGCATTTTTCACAAATAAACTTACATTTTAAATACATTTTCTTGTTTAAAATATCAGTATAAATTTGTATATATAAGTATTTTTGGTTATCCTATTACTATTTTTTTGCAAATAATTTAGTACAAAAATTTTTATACCAGGAATTTAAAATGAAATTTGAACTGTTAACAACCAGAAACACATTCGATAACAGATGATCTAAACAATAAACTGTATTCAAGCTGTATCTTTAGTTGTTGAAAAAGATTTATTATTTTAACAAATGTTTTAATGGTTGCAAACACAGAATAGTCCCTTTAACACTGAAGTATTGGTAAGAAAATGAAAATATACATCATGTTCCTTTTGTAATAAAAAAAAGTTCACTGCACCACATGGATGCGATTTGTCCATGTAGTTTTATTAATAGAAAACAATGTGGTAGCTATATACCATAAAGGCCACATATGAGCTGATTTTTAATTTATGAGAAATCATGTGCCCAACACCAATAAGTGAGAGTCAAATAAAAGACCAAAAAAGCCCAAAATAATAATTTGAAAATCTAATATTTATATTTTGAACAAATTTACATTTTATTGCCACAAGTTTGACGATGTGTATATGTGTGGTTAAATATTATACCTTAAAAAAACTTCACTTAAATACAAATATTGAATTTGTGTGTGACGTACCGGTAATAATAAAAAATAGAATTTATTAAAAATTACCATATTTTACCAAGCTTATATTCTAAAACAAGGGGTATTAATATTTTATTACCAACAAAACTTCTAATAACATATGTCTTGGTGCATGGTTTTAAAAAACCCACCTACAGACTACATTTGAAAAATAATTTGTCAACTTAACAATACAATCGTTTAAAATGAAGCAAAATACTATTTGACAGATTGGGCTTTTTTACTCCCGCCATGGAACCGTGGACTGGCGATGCCAGAACATGGATCCATGGTGGGCGTGCCTGAACCATATATGGATAGGGGCACAAGAAAATAGTTCCAGTTCCAGTTCCAGATTGGACTTTTATATATGCTGGAATAAACTGATTATTCTAACAATTTTTCCATTAATAAATGACTAGTGATCTACACAAACTCTCATCACATGAAACTAAGCATACTTGTGTCAACAAACTGTTGACTAAATCAAGTTGGGCAAAACTGTTTTATGGCAAAAAATATGTACAGTTAACAAAATGTTTCAACAACAAGTTGCATTCTTATGCATTATACATAATCAGTTTTATATATAGCACAAAAATACATACAAAATACAATTAACACAGCATTTTAAAGCAGCTGATTGCAACAATGATGGAAGTCTGTGTTGATCTAAAAAAAAAAAAGGCGGATGGTTCTCAATGTGACAATGCTAGTATGAAAACAGTTTCATTTAATTTACAACTGGGAAAACGGTTGGTTCGAATAACGACAAGACACTGAATTTATATTTTTGTATTGGTAGCCTTTTTATACTTGCAAACACTGCTCATTCAAATGTTGAAGATAAATATAAAATTGATGTTGGTAAAGATTCCATTGTCAAGCTTTATGGACACTATTAAAAATAATAATGCATGTAATACAAAAAAAATATTAGAAGTTGGCCATCAACCAATGGCTTTTTTAAACTCAAGTGTGTAATGTAAATATTACTAAAGTACTTAACTAATTAGTTTTAGAAAATTGTTACCAACACTTTCAACTTTAAAAAATCTTCAAAAATGGGGACCAATCAATAATTAAAGGCATAAAACAATCGGAATCAACTTGTCTCATGTTACTAGTGATTTAAGATTTCTGTAGAACATGAAATAATCAGTACACCTTATAGCAGAGACATTTAACATCCAATAGTCAATGATTAATTAATCAATGTGCTCTAATTTAATGTGTTATTAAACAAAACAAAACTAAATTTTATCGCAGATATAAAACGCTCAATGATCCCTAGCAAGTGAGAAAAAAATATAGTTTGTGTGTATGGCTCCCAAATCACGGTAGGGTAGTGCCCAAGAAAACAACTTTTTTTATATGTGATAGCTAGTTTAAATGATGAAAATATAAATGAAGCCATCACTGGGCAGAACAGGTATACATTGCAGATTAATTTGGTTTACACTAAATCTTTGTCCACAACATGCTTTGAGCACATTCTATTGCAACAACTTGATCCAATCTAATGATTTTGAAAAGTGAATTACATATCTTATTTTGCTTAATAATAATAAATTTAAGCATCCTGGTGGTGGGTGATTTGTGTGTCTTACAGAGAATGTGTTAAAGCTCACAACTTAAACTTTTAGCAGGTCTGCTAAAAACAAGCAAATAGAGTACTACTAGAGCAATATTTGTCCCCTACCAGGCTCAACAATTTTCCATATTTTCTAGGTTCAAGGGCTGTAACTCTCAAAAATGGGTACATTCCCATGCCAGTCAAACTTGATCTGTAACTTTATATGATAGAGCTGTACATAAAATTTCAGTTCAATACCTCGAGGCATTGCAAAAAAAAGAAAAAGAAAAAAGTCCAGGAAACTATATGTGGGACCGCTGGACGGACTGGTAGGGGACTAATAAAACCTCACCACAACCTACTCTTATTATCAGTACATAGACTAATTACAGAACTTTTATCAGAGGAAATAAGGTAGCTATGCTATTATCTCACAATTCCTTACAACTTGCATACATCACAATTTGTATAAACCTTTAAGGCATATTTAACAAACACAAAATTGAGAGATAAAAAAGCTATGTCGGTTATTACAATGTTTATTTACAAGAGAAACATTTAAGAATGAATTTATCTGCAAATATGGCTTTATAATGAAATAAATCTTATTTGCAATATGGCCTGCCATTATATATGTATGATTTTTGTAAGAAGCAATTATAAATTATACCAATATGAAGATGACGGACAAGAAATGTTGCTTACTAAAATTATCTATTTACAAGACTATACACTACTGCCAAACAATGCTACATAATGGTTTAAAATATTATACATTTTTAGTATGGCACTTTCTGTAAATTACAATAATTATGATGATTTATTTATGGCCCTTGGTCAAAGATCAGTACAGATTCACAAATCAAACGAAAGAGCAAGGATGCAAAAGGAATAATTATTTTTGCCTACACATACAGCACTATAAGAACCTAATTATCATACTTTTAATGGTCCTTACAACTAAGTTGTTTAAAAAAAAAAAAAAAGTACTTTTCCTAATTTGTGGTCACTATATATTCTCAAAAACAAAGGGTGTAAAATCATTGTTATGTAATGTATTTGAAAAGCACCATTGTACAATAAATCAATACCAAAATTGATAAAAAGAACATTGATATCATTTGGGAAAATCAGTGTTTTTTATTAATACGATGTAAGTAACCATATAAATTCTTTATAATAAATTACCAGCCATCAAATCACTTCACTGTATAAATGTTGCAATTATTTATAGAAGAGGTTTTCTATTTTAGATTTTGGCAAATATTTGTTATTAAAATTTTCATTAATGCAAAATATTTACCTATGAATTAAATTGTAAATTATACAATCTGATTAAAATTAGCTCTACTGGTCTACCAGTAGATCTAATAGCATTGCATGGACTCCCATGTCTAGGTGACATTTCATCTATAAATAACAATTTAAATATCGACCAATTACACTTCGCCTTTTATAGCGTTATTCGGGAGCATACAAACTTTAAAAATATTGGGCGAGATTTTTTATGCAATAGGCGAAATTGTTGGTCTATTTCAACATTAAAAAACAGGGGGAAAAGTGCTGTAATAAACTCTGGATTGTATACTAGTATAAACAGATTTTATGGCTATACCATCATGTTTTTGGGGGTTTTTCATCTTAAAACAAATTTTATATAAAACTTTATATTGAAATTAGTTTCCGGCATACTTCGTAATTCACCCGAATCATCTTGTATACCCTCGGCATAATCCCGAATGTTTTCAAATTCTTTTTCAAATCACTGGCATGATTTTGCAAGTAAGGTTTTGATGATCAAATGAAAGGTCAACTGGACATGAGCTCCAACGGGGTGCTGTTAGATCCACAGGTAATAGTAATTAACCAGTGGAGCTAATTTTAATTAGATTGTAAATTATACTGTCAGATGATTTTGTATGTTTTTAAAACAAAAGAAAAAAAACCCAAATGGAAGGCGAAAATTGGGCTGTTTCACCCATTTTTCTTTATCATGGAAAATCATCCCCTCTAGAAATCATTCAGTCATCAAGGCAGATTACATGAATTATAAGTATTATATAATATACAAAAGATACAAAAGACAACATGGTCAACAATTATAAAACATTCATTAAGAGACATGAGATGAAAGAAAATTTGGCAAGATGAATATAACATTATTACAACAGTGCTAAACAAAGATAAGCATTACCCTCTACAGTTAAACATTTAAAGACAATCAGTGGTGTTGGCGTGTGTGTGTGTTTTGATGTGTATAGCATTGAATGTACATAAAAAAAATATTACAACTAGCTCCCAAGATTGTAAATATTAGTATATTAATTATGTTTAAAAGTATTTACAACAGTGCTAAACAAAGATAAGCATTACCCTCTACAGTTAAACATTTAAAGACAATCAGTGGTGTTGGCGTGTGTGTGTGTTTTGATGTGTATAGCATTGAATGTACATAACAAAAATATTACAACTAGCTCCCAAGATTGTAAATATTAGTATATTAATTATGTTTAAAAGTATTTTCAGCCATATCAGATGACTTTTCTGAAGGCACTTTTGAAGTACTCTAATAAATCTGCTGTATGTACTAATATTCATGAGCAAATATCAACACATTAACTTTTCAGTTCTAAGAAATTAAAATATTTATTTCTATAATTTTACCTTATGAGTAATATAATCAAAGAATTTAGATGTATTAGAAAATAACTAAAATATTTATTTTTATAATTTTACCTTAAAAGTAATATAATTACAGAATTTAGTTTATATTAGAACATAAAAAACAACACAGCAACAATCACAACATGGACACACATTATTACATTTAACTTTTTTAAGGCATCGTGTTGTGCAAAAGAGAAGAAAAAAAAGTTGTCTCAGTCTGTGCATAGTGATGCTTCATTTACTCAAACTACCAATTAATTTTAACAACTGACACCACTTGTTTAAAGGTTTAAAAATTAATGTGTTCTGGTGTGATTTGGTGTGCAAAACTTTAACCATAACCAATCTGAATTACAAACGAAAACAATGTTTCTTTTTTACAAAGTAATTTTACATATCCAGTCAATTTGCAATGCAATTTGCAATGCCTGATCAGTTTTGTTCTATAAAAGTGGATTAGTTATACAAAACTAAAAAACAGACCAGCAATTTCATGTAATTGTTACACTGAAGTATATATTATGAGCTATATGGGATACACACCACCTACCAGTCAGGCAAACATTAATATATCCTTTATCTCCTTAAAAAACAGAAAAGAAATGGATTATGTGTACTGCAAACAATGTATCATGGCACCAAAACACCAGAAAATGGATCCCTATAAAGCACACTATTTCCCTCAAGATGCTTGCATGAGATATTGTTACTGTGTAATTACAATTCTTTGCAAAAATGATATCAAAATCATGTTTTGGCAATTACCTTTATAGTGACCTTCAACTTGTATCTTACTTTTTATTAAAACGTACAACTCCAACTTTTATTTATTCTACACTGTTCAAAAAAATATTTATCAATTCAAACTAAACCATGTACATTTACTTCTTGTTACTTAATAAGCTGCATAACATACAGTGCTACTTAAATGATACTTTTAGTGATATGAAAAATTAATAGCCCATCTGAAAAACAGCAGCACCATTTAATGTTTAAAAACAATTTCCAAAGTAGTATATCAATAACAAATTACTTTTTATATTTTTTTGAAGATTTTTTTAACGGGGTTTTTTAAAGCAATATTATCAGAGGTCTGTTTTAACATAATATATAAAAGTAACATATTATGTAATAATTTTTAAAGCAATTTTATCTGAGGTTTGTTTTAACATAATATATAAAAGTAACATATTATGTAAGAATTTTTTTGTACCCGATAAAAATCATGGAATGTTAACAGATCACTATCAATTTACCACGAACATCTATAAAATATTCAGCAGTGTCGGACTTTGAAAAGCTGTACTACAAATGGACTATATATGATTTACAAACCTGGCAATTAATAAAATGGCCACAATAAAAAACATGCTGTAGAAAAAATACTTTACACAGCATTTCTGAAGTCACAAAAAAAAAAACCACCATGGAAAACTGAAAACACCACAGCAATCTCCATGCATTGCTGACTGCTGCGGTTAATTGCCAGGATTGGTTATATGCACCTGAATTTCATCATTCAACAAATAAGGCAACAATCACTGGAGCAGAACATTTTGAGATGTTCAACCAAACAATTTATGCAATTATCTCTATAACAAAATTGAGCAAAATGACAGCAATAATATGCCTAAAATTAGTTTATAATGCACATATTACAAAAAAAAAATTCTGCGAAGTTAAATGTAATGCTATTTTGTTTTAAATTTAGAATATTTCAGAAATATAAACTGCAAATTATTAAGAGTGGAATGATGACAAAAGCCTGTTTCAAGATAAGTACATGCATGAATTCATACAATTCTGAATGAAAAGGTTTAATTAAATCAGTTGATTGTGAAAGACAGTACACATACTTTTATAAAATAAATACTAATCCAGACCTATCCCCAAATAAAGATAGAAAATAACAAATGGTTACCTTTAGCAACAGAAAAATACAGTTACATTTAAATTAAGCTACATATCTTTTAGGGGTGAAAGGTGAAAGAAAAAGAAACTGAACCAGTCACCTATGAAGAAGAAGAAATGCATATAAATATGACTCGAAATAATTGATGAACAAATGCAGTGTTAAATGCATACTGCATGTGAAGTATGTCAGCTATAAAGTACAACAATCGGGTATAATATCAAAATGAAACCAGTTTTGAATCGTGGAATCCTAGAACACAAATTACATCAGGCAATGCTTGAACTGCAAATTTATTTTTATCTAAAATTTTGATTTTTTTACTTTCCGTTCTTGTAAAGTGTATTTTGTTACTTCGATCGGATGGGAATGGGATTTAGTGGGTTGAGTGCTTGCATAGTAGAATAGAACCCCACCTTAGTTGATACTTGCTACTAATCGAAAAATGTAGCAGGTTTCCTCTGATGACTGAGTCAGAAATACCAAACGTTTGACATCCAATAGCCGATGATTAATTAATCAAGGTGCTCTAGTGGCATCATTAAAAAACAAAACAAACAAATTAGCAGATGATACAGCCCTTGCAAGGTGCAGTGTTCATTGGATAAATTACATTTTTATAATTCAGTTTACATTTACTTTACAAAGGTAACATGAGGTAGTTCTTTTGCATGTTAACATACATATTCTAATTGCTAGATAATAACAAAACAAACAATCAAACAAAATCTGTTCCATTGTAAATAGCATGAAGATACAATCTTTCACAACTTTGTTACCTCAATATAAATGTTGCATTGGCTTCTGTCAACAAAAATACAGCATTGTATTTGTATAGTTTTTGGATATGTTGAACATTGAAGATGCACCATTTTAAATATTAAACACTAGACTACACATGAAAGTGCTTGTTTTGTTTTATTGTTTTTTTAATTATTTAAAAAAAAAAATTAACAATACAAAGCAGAAATAAAAACAAAGCTGTAATAAACTCATGTTTTCATTAGCATTAATATTAACTGTCAAAGCCACAGAAATATAACTCAAGATCGTTAAAAATTTAAACACTTACAGCACACATAAAAAAATATGTGTTAAAGTATAGAAAGCAGAGTACATCTTGTCAAAGTATAAAAACTGTTACAGGTTTAGATTGCACCAAAGTCAAGGCAATAAATGTGCACAAAATATTATGTATAAACTTGCTGACCATAAAATATTTAATTTCAAAACCAGTTAAATGTTAACTTAAATGCATTCTCAATACCGACGACTCTACGGCAGCTTTAACAACATTACTCTGTTAACGATACCTCAAATTAGAGATATCTAAAGTCTTGCAACTACTCATTTAGAATCACTTCTTTCAAAGGCACTGACCCTTGTTATTAGGCAGTGTAAAATACGTTCAATGATTACAACTTTTTCACCATTAAATTACACATTAATTAAAACGAATTGCGTAAATTATACATTTGAGCAAATTCTATTGCAGTTCCAATTATTCTGGTGCTTATAGTAACTCCAAAAGCATTGTATGTGAAACAGATGCACACCTCAAAAATTAAGATCAGTGACCTTAACTATTATAAAAAAAACACAATAGATGCACATATAATTCAGATAATATTATTTGATGTTTATTTCTAAAATATGAAGACAAAGTAACACAGAAAAATCTAAATGGCACTTTATTGATAATCTGGTTAATGTTCCCAGTTCAAAACCATGACCCTAACCTAAAGATTACAAAAGAAAAAAAAGAGAGAAAAGTTAATATAAGGCAGATGTATTGACAACATCGAGGACGTTTGATCACAAATGTCATATCTGAAGGAAATAAACTAAAGATCAAACCAATGATGAAATCAAGTTTTTTTTGTTTCTGAGAGAATTGTTTTGTACATGATGATGACAATTTAAGAAAGACATAATAATCAAGAAGCTCAACTTACAATTTGTAATACTTGTTATTGTCATATGAGTGACATGGGGTATTAAGGGAAGGGGGAATGAATGACACGAACAACAAATAAGCACTACATTTGACTTTTTTTTTCAAAATATTGCTATAATTAATGGATTAAAGTGTGCAACAGCCCAAACCACACATCTGAAAATATCTATCACTTTTAGCCCGAACCACACATCCAAAAATATCACGTTTTAATACCAAAATCTCAGTTTGTAAAGCCGTAGTCTTTTGTTTTCACTATGATCGCTTTTTTTTTCTCCTTCCTTTTTTACCAGTGGGGCCGGATGTCCGAGGTGTCCATGGCGATTGAGCACTATGAGACTGAGACGCCGATTTCTGCTGCTGCTGTTGTTGCCACGGTGAAGATCCATCGGGTTGCATTGACGCTTTGTGAAACAAATGACTTAAAAAGTCTTCTATATCATGTTCACTAAAACAAAAAAACCCACATTTAAAACAAAACTGAAAAGAGATCAAGTAAAAAAATTTTTGCTTACATATGAAATGGGAGACATCAGAAGAAAATTAAGGTCAGTTTCAACCCAGCAGTTATTAGAGCTCTAACATAAGGTAACTGCATTAAGTAATCTTGAGAAACTTTCATCACACAGACTACTCCATTTGGTAAGCATTAAGAGGTTTTTACATGCATTTTCTCATAAACAGAAAATCCTGTTATACAGATGACCAAAATACATTTCTGTCTATGAGCACTGCCCATCTATCTGACCTCGTATTTCTAAAGCTGAGGCACAGGTTAGGTTTATTATAGCAAAAGAACATCCTAAAAATTCACAGAAAAAACCTCTTTTAGTGCTATATACATAACAATGAACTTATAAAAATATTTGTATTATTTACCGAGATCTTCATCAATGTGCTATGTGTAAAAATATAAACTTACAAACATTCATATTTATTGGTATTATTTACCCAGTTCTGCGATGAGTTCGATTTCCATCTGTCGCTATTCTATAAAATACAGGATGAGCATTGGGCTGCATGGACTTAAAGAAATCTTTCTGCAATGGTAAAATAGGGATTTATAATACCTGACAATTGGAAAATAATTACTGAAAACCATTTCACAACATATTAATTCCTTGTTATTTAAGATCGTTCTCAATTATGATCAACATTTTCACAAGCGTGTAAAACACATGCTAGGAGCAGGGAGGTTAATGATAGCATACACTTTAAAACAAAATTGCTTTCAAATAAGGCTGAATTTACGAAGCCAGTTTATCTTAAAAACAGGTGTTTAAGCATAGTAAATGTATGTAGTTATATGCATTCAAGTCTAAACATGCTTTGTCAATTCGGCTAATATTATTTACAAAATTAATACTTTAGGTGAACTTTTAGGAGTGGTAAGAGTACCAAAACAAACGGTTGTATTTTTATGAAAATATTGATAATTATGAATGACCCCTTATTGGATATTTTTACTGGATGGGTAACAGTGCACACAGCAACAGTATACCTGCATAAACTGTTTTGGGGTCAAGCTAGTACACTACATGGAGATTCCAGTGCAGTCAACCAAAATCTTTCCAGGCATAAGAAAAAAAATCTGTCCTGGGGCCGTTTTAACAGTGCAAATAGTCCATGCTGCTTACAATTACAGAAATACAATTCAAACCTTTTAATAATTGCAGAATCCAGTTACTGAATAACACACCTATTAATTACACAATCTATATTCCAAGCAACCACATGCTGCCCATAAAAACTGTGTACATAAAATGTACAATACAATTTCTCTGTCAGAATATATTCTGTGAAAAATGCAACATTATCGAGAGGGACTACTAATTTTAGGGAGTGCTCTCAACTGACAAGTACTGTGTAATCAGCATAGGTCGACCATGAAATGTTTCAGCTTAGGTAGGTTTCATTTACACAGTGTTACAATATCAGCAACAGCAGCTGCATGTTTCAAGTCAGTTGGAATTTAGCTAAAGAAAATGTTGACTGTTCTGCTAATCTGCAACTACATTTTTGTTTAACAACTATAAATAACAGTTTACCATCAATTTCCAAATGTCTACAATACCACTGTAGATTAGAAAGTTAAATGATACAGTATCACAAATTACAAGGTTTATTTTAAGCCAAATGAATATTACATTTAAATGAAATACAAACATCACAATTGTACTACCCAGCATCTTTTGATCGACCCAGGGACGAGGAAATTCCACATCAATATTCTCAGTGATCTTACAATAGACTAAATACACATGGGTTTTAACTAACATTTTGCACACACTTCAAAATGGCCAGTGTTGGATAACAATGAACCAAAGATATATTTTTTTAAAGTAATATTTTATTAAGTCTTTAATAGCTCAACAGCTTGTGCCACTGTGCCTTTCAATTTTAACTTACATGACAAGCAACCCATTCCGTTATACAATAAACATTCTGCTCCATACAAGCATAGTAGTGCCACCGAAAGCCCAGCATTGAAGTCTCTGCCCAAATATCACCCTAAAACAAGAAATAGAGTTACATCGTAGTTAAGTAGCAACAACCAATATAGTATTTTCTTAACACAGCATAGATCATGCAATACTCTGATTACAGGAATATGACACCTATTTAAAAAATATAATCTGAAATTAACTTTTAAAAGGTCGAATTACTGAATAAGGTAATATTTAGCATTTTAAATCAAAGTTAAAGTTTTTTGGCTTAACAACACCACAATAGCACACTGATTTAATCATCAGCTATTGGATTAGTGTTCTCGCTGCTCCATTTAAGCGGGGTGGCCCGCCCCGCTATTGCATTTTTCCGCCCTCCTTTCACATCTCCACCCTCCTTTATGTTTCTGCGCCCCTCTTTATTTTCCAGCACCATACTATATTTTACAGCACCTACTGCGCTATTTTCAAATGCACACTTTTTTTACACACATAAAAACAATGATCAGTCTGCACATTGGACATCAAAGGAAACAAGTCGTGTTGTCACTTGAACCATTATGTACGAAAAAGCAAATGACAAAACATTTACGATAATTACCGTAATGTAATTTAACAGTATTTTTAACAGCCTCTATTTTGTCCCATATCTGTATCCATTTTTATGTTTAATACACACAATAAAAGTTATATTTTATTTGAGCAATGAAAACATTATTATTTTTTACGGATTCGGCAATCTCCGATTGAAAAAAAAGCCTCACTTATTTGGCGCCAAATTTGTCACGTGATCAGAACGGTCATTCTGTCTTTTGTTTCCATTAACTATCGTCTGATATTTTGTAATTTCTGTTTATTCAGCAGTTCTTTATAAAATATTGTAAGCTTTTAATTTTGGGGGGATATCACTGCTTATAAAAACAACGGAAGTGGTAGTGTTTATCATTAAAATCATTTATCTTGGTGGTCAAATAATGTATACACCGCCTTTACAAAAACAAAACTTTATTGTTTTTCATATATCTTGAAATCTTTACTAAAAATAATATAAAACTTTGATCGGTTCTGCAAAACCAAAAGTGCCCAATAACCAGGGGCGGATCCAGGAATTTTAGCGGTGTGTGTGTGTGTGTGTGTGTGTGTGTGTGTGTGTGTGTGTGTGTGTGTGTGTGTGTGTGTGTGTGTGTGTGTGTGTGTGTGTGTGTGTGTGTGTGTGTGTGTGGTGGTTCAGTCTTGAGCCTTTGAAGGGCCCCCCTCGATAGGAAATTTTCATATTTGAAGATAGCTTTAGCTGGATTTGAAGTATATTCCCGTTATCAAAACCTCATAATTGAAAAATCCACTCGACCCCCACCCCCCCCCTGGATCCACGTCTGAATAACATCTTCGGTTCAATTAAAAGACCAGTCTGCTTGTATTCCGTATAAAAGTTTTTGCACTTTTTTGTAGGCAAAATAAGGAGTATATACGTCTTTCCACAAAGTCTACCAACACACAATATGGTAACCAATCTTTCTCCTCTTTTTTTATTTTTTTGAAGGGTGTGGTGCTGCGCGGCCGCCCTCCTTTAATTTTCACATAGCAAGAACACTGTATTGGATGTCAAACATTTGGTAATTTTGACATTCTGTTTTAAGAGGAAACCCGCTATATTTTTCTATTAGTAGCAAGGGATCTTTTATATATAAATTTGATCTGTAACAGTACGTGATAAACCTATTCACAAAATTTCAGCTCAATATCTAAAGGTCTTCTAAAAAAAAAAGTCCGGAAAACAAATTTTCACATTTCCTAAGTTCAAGGGCCATAACTCTGTCAAATGGGTAAATCATCATGAAAGTCAAAACATATCTGTAACAGTACATGATGAAACTATACACAAAATTTCACCTCAATATCTCAAAGCCTTCTGCAAAAAACATCCAGAAAACATATGTAGGACAGATGGACGGAGATGAAACCTATAGTCCCCTCTGGTTGGACCGATAGGGGACTAATAATTAAAATTTATTTTAAACTCACTTCTTTTGCTGAATGGCGGGTATTACATCTACTACAAAAACGACAACTGTACCAGGCACGGTCAATAGGTATTCTTTTGTGCTTTCCTCCACAGTTATCACATCGCATCAAATTTCTTGCCTGCAACATTCGTAAATATTGTTTTTCAACATTATTATCCAATAAATATATGTTCCAGAAGTATGTGGGCATTTCATAAAAAACCAACTAGTCTAATAAATAAAAATATGACACTGAAAATATCATTTATATATTAATCTCTTCAGAGTTACTGCAATAAAACTTGTTTATTTGTTTGGTTCTCTCCTAAAATTCAAATTAAAAACTGACAATATGACAACAGGATATAATATTTCAAAATTATAGTTAAATGTTTTGTTAATTGATTTACATTTGAAAACCTTACCTCAGAAATCTTTTCTTCCAGTGTAGATAATAAATCAGCAAATTCTCTCTGAAATAATTTAATGAAGAGAATTCAGAAACAACATTTCCAAATATGATATAATCACATCTTTAAAAAGACTTTGCTAGCATTTTAAATAGTAATTAATAAAACAATTCTAAGCTTTTGTTGTGACGTACATTTCCAAATTGCCAAACTAACAAAAATGTGCAGTGAAATTAGTAGGACAAAAAGAAAAAATATGATTTATGAACCCCGACATTTAATTAATTCAAAACTTACCATAGCCGCTTCCGCCTCAGTAGCTTCTTGCATCTGAAGATCATATATTTTCCTTTTTCCCTGAAATAAAATTTGATAAGCATTAGTTATTATGTAATAATTAAAAAAAAAATACTACAAGTTCTTTAAATTGCAAAAAAGATTAGATACTATTAAAGGAAACATGTCACGTAACCCATATTTGGCACCAACCATGTACAATTAATTATAAATTGAATCACCTAAAAAAAAAAAAAAAAAAAAAAAATTACTTAAAATATCTCCATAAAAAAAACCCCAGATTGGAGAAAACTTGGAGTGTTTTCTCTTTTATAGATACATTACCTGTCCTCAAACAAGGGCACCTCCCCCCCACGCAAGTGGTCTGGTCCGAACATCCCAACAGCCAATGGGATGGCCTAAATTCTTCTACTGCATACTGCTCTCTAGTTCCGGTCACATGACTGTAACTTCCTTCTTTTTCCCTGAGCGCATCGCACGGAGAACAGGAAGCGGGGAGGCCCGGGCGGGATAAAATCTTGAGGACAGGTAATGTATCTATAAAAGAGAAAACACTCCAAGTTTTCTCCATTTCTATAGCCATTACCTGTCCTCAAACAAGGGCAGCATTCAACAGATGGTGGTGGGTGCCGAGATCCGTAGATGCTTGTGATAATTCCCCAACCGGAAAGAGGCCGACTAGTGGAAGAATAAGGCCAATCTTGGTAAGCTCTCCTCCTAGGGATGCCCGTCACAGACCAATGCAGGTGATGTTAGTAACAACAACCAGAATGGTGGCATCCGTCAGCAGTGGCAGGTACGGCTCCCAGAACAAGGACCAGGAGGCGGCTGCCACATCTCATGCTGGTTCTGACAGGTGGGAAGTCGTAGCCACCAGGGATGCAGGTGTTAGGTAACCCTCACGTATTGAAGTGTTATTTTTTTCAATAACAAGCGACAACCTAATGAGGTGCATCCGTCAGAACATTGAACAAAACAAGACCCCCGAGTGTTTTCTGTCTAGTACACCAAAGATCTGTTAGTTCAATAACGACAACCAATAACCACATGCAGTGCAGGGTAAAGGTTATCGAGACAAAAGTTCCGGCACCAGTACGTGAACTGTGCAAAAGAACAAAAGTCTAAGCAATCCTCATCTGTCGATTCGATGGACATCTCGGTATGCAGCCCAGAATCAGACAGGCATCAACGGCGACGAGGACGGCTTGTATTCAACAGAGTCTGTGCAGCAACAACCGGACCCAGATGATGGAACCCCTCAACGTCTTCTGTGGAGACATCCCTCAGATAATAGTTGGCGAAGATGGAGTCCGTAGCCCAGAAACAACCAGTGATAATGTGCTGAATGGATGTGTTGCAGTGCAGATACATCGTGGCAGCCAAGGCACGGAGTTCATGCGGATTAGAAGCAGACGGAGCAGGTAAACCCTCCTTCTGATAGGCGGTCAGGATAGAAGACCGGATCCAGGTGGCCACCGTGTTCTTGGTAATATCCCTCAACCGACTCTGGTTACAGGAGAGGAAAAGTCTTTTGCGATGTTGTCGAAAAGATTTGGTCCTCTCGATGTCCAATCGATGTACCGTAATGGAAGCCGCCGGTTAACCGGACCGTGGATGGTCCCGTCTAGCCCTCGGAGGCCTTGGAAGCCACATCAACTGAAGGTTGGCGCTGACGATCTGTGGAACCCGTAGGGAGCCATACAGGTCATGTGGAACGGCTACGGTCCCGGCTCCGATGCGCCGAAGAGGACTTCCCCGCCAAAGATCGGTGAGCCTTGGAATCCATGGAGCGTCTATCTGAATGAGCCGGCTTCTTAGAGGGCTGCGTAGAGACCGCAGGCCTGTCATCCGAAGTCTTAGGTATTGGTGGAGCTGAAGAAGCCGCACCCCCTGAAGAGGGGACTGGAACCGGACCTGACCCCGAACCCGCCGGTTTGGGTAAGGTCGCCATTGACGCCATTGTTTCTTCCAGCATGGTCGGTAGAATTGAACGTAACACTTCCGCCACGGAGTCAGCAATCGAAGGCGAAGATTCCACCTTCTTGGTCCTCGCTGACACCACCTTCAGGTAAGCCGCGAACTCGACATCAGACAAGCCCACACAAAGGTCGCATCTAGAAGTGAGGCCACACGAAACACGACAACCTGGACATAAGTCGTGTGGGTCGCCGCCGGCACTAACTTCTTGCAGCGTAAACACGCTCGAACTAGTCGCCTGAACATTATCAGATATGATAATAGTAATTTTTCAATCTGTGAAAAGAAAGAAAAACCAACCATAAAACAAACACAAAGCCAGTCAACACAGACGCCATTTTGCAAATGGCGTCCGACACGACAACCGGCAATATAAACAACATTTCATGTAATTAAACGCTACGAAAGCTAACGAAAACATACGAAAGCTAACGAAAACGAAGGTGAAAAACATTTCACCCACACACGAATACAAAACCAAAGGTCTTATAAAAGTTGACTCCAAACAGAGCCAAGCAAAAGGACGTCCAGACCCTTTAGCGAAGAGAAAAAGAATGAAGTTACAGTCATGTGACCGGAACTAGAGAGCAGTATGCAGTAGAAGAATTTAGGCCATCCCATTGGCTGTTGGGATGTTCGGACCAGACCACTTGCGTGGGGGGAGGTGCCCTTGTTTGAGGACAGGTAATGGCTATAGAAAACGAGCTCTTAGCGGAAATTGCCAATCTTTAATGAGCAGGGCAATCACGAGGTCCATGACGTCAGAGACGCGTCGCTTGATCTGAAGCCTTACACTTAAAAGCATTAGTCCGTACCACTCATAAAGAATCTAAGACTTGCACAGCTTACCAAAACAATGAGTGTTCGTTCGCAAAACATTTTGCCGTATCAATATGAGCTGTTAGTAAATGAAGAAAGACATACATTTACTTACAACAATGATACTGAAGAAAAAACGGATAGCGAGTCGGAGGGTGGAGAAACCGATGGTGCCAGACCAGACCGGTCGACCAATTTACAGCCCGGAGCCCGAAAGTAACCCGGAGACAAAACCAAAACTCGGATGCTAATGCCGAGGTGTATACTGTTCATATTTAGCATAAAGATATACCTCGATATGATGTATTTAAATATGTAAAAAATATAAATGTAGGACAAACATTTTGTTGGGTTTTTTTTTAGAAAATATCGCATTTTTTATAATGAAATCTGTATGCACAGTGTAAACAAACGCTCTAATTTACGACAAGGCGCTTCACTTTCATTAACCTGACTTGTAAAACAACATAAATGACTTGAGAGTATAGTCAACTTTTAAACTAAATATATTTCTATTTGCATCAATAGAACGAAATGGGGTTATAGTATTTTTCTCTCATAAAAAAAAGTAGCATATTATTAGGCCTATTGGTAGGGTGCGTTAAGAGTAAAAACGACCACTCACGATACCCAAGTGATAATTTTCTTTTCTTTGGTACTACGTAATTGGTCAGTTTTGTAATTTTAGATGGGAAGTCTACTTAATCAAGGGTTTTACAGCATTATTTACAGTAATAAAGCAGGGCGGCTGATAATGTCCATTAACATTGTACTATAGTCGCGACAGGTTACGCCACAATACCCTGTGATCTTAAAAAAACTGGCACGTATTTTGTACGTATGTCTAGACCGTGGTAATCACTAACCTGGTCGATACCCTGCAATATACACCTGCCAATCAGGAATCACATGTGCAGGCCACGGAAAGAAAGGACCAATTAACTAAAACAACACTCCGATTCTCAAGACAGCCCGTGGATGAAACATAATAGTTATTTCGACACCCACGGTAGTGGTTTATTTTGTATTGAACTTCGTGTTGCTTTGGGGCTTCGGGCGATGAGGAACGTTTTTGCAACGTATTCCACCCGAAGATTAAAAACATTATTTAAAATTATTATTGTTTTCTACACGTTTTTTTAAAAACATATTTAAATACATCGTACTGAGATGTATCCTCATGCCAAATCCCATGTTTGTATATGCCATATTTAATTACTTATTGACGTTTCCTTCTTCGGACGGTGAATACAGATTTTGTTATGTAGGCCTACAGCCCTAACATGAAAAAAAAAAAATTCCCCAAAAAATAAATAAATAAAACTTTCTACATTTTTGTTTTAACATATATAAATACATCATGCTGAGGTGTATCTTTGTGCCAAATATGTACTGAGTTGTACTCAGAATATGTACTGTTTTTGTCTCCGGGCTGTAAATAGGCTGACACCAAAGTACAATGCGGTGTTGGTGTCCAATCTTTTCTTTTGCGATAAATTACACGCGTCTTTCTTCGGACACAATCCTTTGGAAAACCATAAAAAGACAATCCCGATCGTTTAAACTGTTTATTTTTACACCCAAAGGCCGCGCAGTACGGCACTGTTGGACTGAAAAGATCGTAAGCCCCTACTCCATATATAAACAGTTAACAACAATGGAAGAGTACAGCGGCTCTGACGTCACTTCCCTTTTTTTCCAAACGCTCACGAATAAATATGTATAAATCGTACTTTGATACTGATTGGCGTAATTTCTTCATTTTAAGTTAACTACGCGTATTTTATTGTTATAAACTTATTCGTATATTATTTTTATATCATTTTGCTTTTAAAATGAGCTATAATATGGTCTCGTGTCATGTTTCCTTTAAACATACTAAATTATATAAAGGTAAGCAACCAAACATTTTTGCAAAAAGCCCCAAAAAGTAATATGAGGGAGGTTTGTTGAGTGAATGAAGCAAAATAATTCAGATTTAAAAAAAAAACTAGACATTACTCCATAAAACAAAGCACAATTATAATACAAAAAAAAAAGCCAGTACTTACAGGTTCTCCTATCATTTCGAACGCATGTCCCAAAATCTTAAAGCCTTCTTCTGCACCAGGTTCTTGATTCTGAAGAAATTAAAATATTTATTAATATAAGCATCCTGCTTGTCATGAAAAAACACCATGGGCTTAATTTACAAAGGATTTAATCCTTAGCTACGGTTAACTTATCTAACAGCTATGCAAATATAATAATTTACGATAAATACAGGTGTTTTGTGCTCATTTTATTTTGTACATGCATAAATTGGCAATGATTGCTTATCAGATATTTAACTCACAGTTTTATCATTCAAACTGACAGACTACACAAGCATACATGACAGTTAAACCCACCAATATTTTTTATGTTTTTTTGTATTCAGCTTTTTCAAAATGGTCATAGAAAACAGTAGTACACTATCAGACCAGTTTGAATGAAACCAATCAAACTGGTTAACCTGGTTTTTGTTTTAGTAAATCTGACACAAGCCCATAAAATAGCATATTTAGGTGACCTTTTTATTTGTACAGTCAAAACTGCTAAATTATAAAATTGGACTTTTGGATAATAAATAAAATCCATTTCTTCTTATTTAAAGTCAAGTTTTTCGTATTGCTATATTTCATGTTTTCCATGTTTAAATAAGGCAAACATTTAATCTATTAATGGATTCTAGTTCAGAATTTGGCACATTTAGTTACTACATTTCCAAAATTCTATTTCATATAATGTGAGTTACTATGGATGAAACCAAAACAAAAATACTGTTAAGTTCCACAAAAAAAACCTGTCTAACCTTGTCTGGGTGTACCAATACTGCTTGTTTTCGGTAATACTTTTTTATATCTTCATCACTAGCATCAGCTCGTAAACCTAAAATACTGTAAGAATAACACAGAAAATCAAGCAATCAAATATTATTAATACATAAAAAATATTTTATTTATTATTCATTAAACAAAAATGCATTGAAAATAATAATAAAAATTACATGTATATATGACCACGCTAAACTATTTTATAATGCTTTGGGTAACAGAGACCAATTTCACAAATTGTTAAGTCTAGTTTTACATGTAAATGTAAATGTCCAACAGGAAAACAAATTCTGTAATTAAGAACAGTACAAATAATCAATTTCGAAATATGTATAAATCTTTTTTCGTCATATGATATCTTTGGTAATAATGTTAAAGATAAACTTGTTTTGTAAAATTGGCACCAGAGCCCCGTTTTAGAAAGCAATCTTAATGCTAAGATCATCTTAAGTGCGTAACTACTACCGTATGCACTTAAGGTAACCTTAGCCCTAAGACTACTTCGTAAAACAGGACCCAGGGCCCCATTCCATGAAAGAATTGTAGCTGAGGTTAATTGTAGTGAGTTAAGGTGAGTTTTTCAACTGGCACTGTAAACTTAACAGCCATTCAGAAAAGTTTGAAGATATTCATTGGTATCGGACATCCATGAATTAACTTTTCCATTTTATTTGCTAAGCGATAATTGCCAAATGTATAAGACATGAGAGTTATCTCCCGTATTTTTGTGTGAAGATCGTATGGCCTAGAATGTTATTCATCGAACGCAGAGTTTCATGAAAGATATTTGGTATATATTAGATCCATTTTAACACAAAAAGTTAGTATCCCTCTTAAAAAATTATCAAATCATCATCTGCCATTTGACATCTACATTAGTGGCTTACAACTGCCTCGTACCTATTGTATATTTCCACAGTAATTTACGATAGTAAGCTACACAGCGTCATGTATCAGGCATGGTGATCGTAGAAAAAAAGTAAGGTAGCCATGGTAGGCATTTACGGCGACAGTAGTGCTAAGATCGCTTTGTGGAACAGGGCCCAGGAACAAGGAGGGCACCGACCCTCTCATTGGTTGAAGATCATAAAATTAACTCTTTAGTCTCATTACACAGATTAAAAATATATAAAACAGGTGAAACTTGTCATCCAAAAATATTGGTATTTCAATTCTCCAAACGTTAGGATGTTACAGATGATGTTAAATATAGATAATAACATGATAAAATTCAACATAACACTTACAGATGTTTTTCAAATTCCCAATGAAAACAACATATACATGTAGTTTGTAGCTACCAAATTGTTAAGATCCTTTAGGATATAAAACAACATTTCCGTGTCACCTGTATGAGTCTTTTCCTTTGCATGCAAGAAGTCTGCGCATAGCTTCTTCACCTGAAAATAGATAGAAGAACCATTATTACAATGAGACTTCAACAAATTTGCACAACAATATGGGGTTTTCTTGTTACAAACGAACATTGTAAATGAACACATTTTCAAACAAAAAACCATCGAAATGCTTAAATATTACTTTCTACCAATTTTATATACTCAGTGACATCCATATGGACATGCATGGTGAAAGACAGCTTAAACCCTGCTCGACTCAAAACTTATTATTATGAGACGTTAATGTCATGGTCATTAAAGATTTTACTCTGGACTCGGTTTTATGGACAGGGGCATTTACACCTCCACTATTGGTACTGTGTCCTGGGTAGGGATTAATAGTCATTAGTATTTAGCAATAGGGAAGTCAATGTTGTAGCTTAACACCTTACACAGAGCTGTACAATCAGTCTGCATTGGAGCCAGTACAGGGAAAGAAAGAAAGAAATGTTTTATTTACGGTTATATGGCGTCAGACATATCAGTGTTCTCGCTGCTCCATTTAAGCAGGGCAGCCCGTCCTGCTATTGCATTTTGCCGCCCTCCTTTCACGTTATCCGCCCTCCTTTATTTTTTGGCGCCCCTCTTTATTTTTCAGCACCCTACTATATTTTCCAGCACCTATCTCCGCTATTTCCAAATGCACACTTTTTTCCACACATAAAAAAAAAAAAAAAAAACCCACAACGATAAGTCTGCACACTGGACATCAAAGGAAACAAGCCGCGTTGTGTACGAAAAAGCAACTGACGAAACATTTACGACAGTTAGCGTAACGTAATTTAATAGTATTTTTAACAGCCTCTATTTTGTCCCATACCTGTATCCATTTGTATGTTTAATACACACAATAAAAGTTATATTTTATTTGAGCAATGAAAACATTTTAATTTTTTATGGATTCGGCAATCTCCGACTGAAAAAAAACCTTATTTGTCACCAAATTTGTCACTATCTTTTGTTTCCACTAACTGTCATCTGATATTTTGTCCTCAGTTACAGATATAATTGATTGTAACACGATTTTTACTTTCTGTCATGTCTGTCATTCTGTTTATTCAGCAGTTCTTATGACATATTGTAAACTTTTCATTTTGGGGGGATATCACCGCTTATAAAATCAACGGAAGTGGTAGTGTTTAGCATTAAAATAATTTATCTTGGGTGCCAAATAATATATACACCGCCACTACAAAAACAAAACTACTTTTTATCAGTTGGTGATATTTTATCACAGCGATCGATTCATTCGATGAAGATGGGAATAACAAAACATGTTTTCGACGTATGGATATCACACAAACGTCTTTTTTGTTTTTGTATATCTTGAAATCTTTATTAAAATAATATTAAAACTTTGATCGGTTCAGCAAAACCGGAACTGCCAGTGAATATCAGACCGATAACATCTTCGGTTCAATTAAAAGACGAGTTTGCTTGTATTTCGTATAAACCTTTTGTAATCAAAATAAGGAGTATGTCTTTCCACAAAGTCTATCAACACACAACAACATGGTAACCACCAAGCTCTCCCTCACCCCCCATTTTTTTTTATTATTATTTTTTTTTTTTGAAGGGTGTGGTGCTGCGCGGCCGCCCTCTTTAATTTTCACCCAGCAAGAACACTGCATATGGTCAAGGACCACACAGATACTGAGAGAGAAAACCTGCTGTCGCCACTACATGGGCTACTCCTTTCCATTAGCAGCAAGGGATCTTTTATATGGAATTCTCCATACCTGTATTGGGTAGTACAATATTCTCATCCAGGCCAAGTCTCTTTCTGCCTCCATCCATATTCCAAGATTGTCCGTCTGATGCTGGTGGTTGCTTGAAAATTTTGGTTCTAGCATAACCCCAGACTATTCCACATAAAACATTTATATAATGAACACATCCAGTGACTCTGAAAATTAAATAAAAACAGGTAAAATAAATATTTATCTGGTTGCTTGATTAGTAAAATGGGATGCTGAGCAGCTTTTAATTGATCTAGGACTTATAGTTTACAAGTGAGAAATGGACCTAAGCATAAAAACTTAATGTTGAAGCTAAATGCAAAAGTAATACTACTGTCCGAACCAAATTGTTAACAACTACGAAAAATTACTCTCCTACCTTTAATTGCCGTTAGATTTCCTCCAAAGTTAGTCCAGTCACAAATCTTAAAAAACCCATTACAATGACACAGATTCCACATACCAGATGCTAACCATGTCATCTATATCGACTTCGCTGAGAGCGCATAGGGAAAAAAGCATGTACTTTTGTATCAGCTGCCATTTTGACTTTTTATGGAATATTCTTCAAGAGAAAGGATAGGACTTAATCTAACAACGTCATAACATGTTATGATATAAACGCAAACGTGATGACTTCATATTATTAATTTTTTTAATTATTATTATTATTTTAATGATACCACTAGAGATCATCAATTTCATATTAATTGTGTCACATACTTTGGAGGCTTTCACCCCTCTTGAAGAGTATTCCATAAACAAGCAACATGGCAGACGGCAGAAAACTGCATGTATTTTCCCCTATGCAATCTCAACAAAGACAATATCGGCGACATCGTTGCCGTCTCGTGTGTGGAATCTGTATATTTGTAGTGGGTTTTTTGCGATTTGTGTCTGGACAAAATTTGGAGGAAATCTAACGGCAATTAAAGGTAGGAGAGTAATTTTTTGTAGTTGTTAACAATTTGGTTCGGACAATAATTGATACTTTGATTTCAGCAAACTAAACATTTGGGTATATAATTTTTTTATTATTATTCACTTTCAGCAATTCTTACAAACAGAAAACCCACACAATTCTTAAACTTGGATTTGTGCATCACTATTAAAAATATATGAATTATCTATTTTAAAGGTACTTCGCCCTCAATGGAAAGTTCTGTTTTTACCAGAAAAATTACGATAATATGCATTAATCACCTGTAAAAAAAATAACATATAATTTTTTAAGAGTAATATACCCTACAATCCTGAATTTTCCATTGATAAATTCAATAATGGATCTTTGCATAAAACCAAATCCAAACCGAACATTATTTTCCTTGTGCCAAACGGTTCACTGCATACAACTATTGTATTGTATTGTTGATTCATCACACTATGGGCCTAAATGCACAATAATATATATATTTATTAATAATATACTTGTATGTATATACATCAAACACATTGTTTAATGTTTCGTTTTCTTTCTTTCAACCCTAATTTTGTTAATTTTTAGAGGCAAATTGGCAATGATTTATTTTTATTATATGCCAACGAAAGTTTTATAAAATTCATGGATATTAATATTATATCGTAGTTTACATTTGCCATAATACAAGACATGCAGCCGGTATGATCGCGTATGAAGAATGACATCATAAGCAAGATATTTTTTTACAAAGTCATCTTCAACAAAGATTTTGCAATTGTGTCAATCTTTTTTTTGCTGATTTTAATGCCACTTTCTCATCAAGATATGCCACATCTGGACTTATTCGTAACTGCTTTGTCCATCTCTCGAACAAGGGGGTGTGGTTTGCAAACTGCAAGTTAACGTTTACCGTTTTGTTTTGGACAATTTGTTTTGTACATTGTCATGAGTGGCATTTGCAGTTATTTGTAGTAAATTCGATCCGCGCACCTAATTCGTAACATTTCAGTTCCGCATCGAGAGTTTCCGACTGTCCTAAAAAAATATTTAATGTTAGCATTTCAGAAACCATAACTTTACACAATCAAAACTATAACTTTCAACGTATTTAATTATTTTCACGGTGAAATTAAAGTACTTTTTCAGGACAACATAAATAAAGGTAGGTTTCCAATAACATTCAAGACCAACTTCAATCTGATTTATTGAGGGGCACTGACAGCAAGAGGGGATGAAGAACACGGAAATACATTGTTCTTGGTTGGGGTGAAATTGGGAGGGCATGACGGCAATTGCTGTAGTGCTGTTGTCTAATTCAATCCCTGGAACTGTAAATATTTTACAGCAAAATTGTTCAAATTATTTTTAGGGTGAAGTTCTTTTCAAGCCGAAATGTACAGATCAAATGTCACTAAAGAGATCCGATATGCTGCCTAACAATATCATTATGCACATTATCAGTGCATGGGATCAGTACATTCTGATTAACACACTGACCTCATTTCCTGATACTTGCTGGGCAATAAAGAGGACAATATTTATCGAGCCATAAATTTAAACACAAAGCCATAAATCATTCTTACTCTTAGTACTTACAGATACATAATGATTCCAAGCAGGTAGATAAGAACTGTAAACACAAAGGACAGAAAAACATGAAGAGCACCTTTTGTTTTTTCAACAATTGTGGACAGCCAGTCATCTGAAAAGATAAAATCAGTGCTTCACGTTTGAATATATTAGGCAAGTAATAAATCATTCTTCTCTTCCAGGCGAGTGATCTGTGTTTGATTGTAAAGCTTGCACATACTGACCAAAAAAAGAAGTTTTGAATAGCACACATTGAACAATCATTGAATCAGTATAATGATATTCAAATATTAGGCCTAAAAAAAACCAAGAAAGAAAGAAAGAAATGTTTTATTTAACGACGCACTCAACACATTTTATTTACGGTTATATGGCGTCAGACATATGTTTATGGACCACACAGATTTTGAAAGGAAACCCGCTGTCACCACTACATGGGCTACTCTTTCCGATTAGCAGCAAGGGATCTTTTATTTGCACTTCCCACAGGCAGGATAGCACAAACCATGGCCTTTGTTGAACCAGTTATAGTGGTATACACCTACCCATTGAGCCTTGTGGAGCACTCACTCAGGGTTTGGAGTCGGTATCTGGATTAAAAATCCCATGCCTCGACTGGGATCTGAACCCAGTACCTACCAGCCTGTAGACCGATGGCCTAACCACGACGCCAGAGGCCAGTATGCCCATCAGGAGTTTGATGGAAAACCGTATCTATATTAATGAATATGTTACAGGTATGATTCGAGTCTAATTATGTGAAATTTCTGCAATGGGATGGATGAAGTTTGTTTTGGATCAATCACCATCCCAAGTTGTTCTTACATGTGAGGTTTGATGGTCCTGTATGCATCTGTATACAAGATATGGTCTGGACAAGGATTTACTGTTATGTGCAGTAGACAGTAAAAAGTATGTCACAGTGACAATAGTAATAGAATGCAACACACCGCCATCCCAAGTTGTTCCTACATGTGAGGTTTGATGATCCTGTACGCAAGATATGGTCCGGACAAGGATTTACTATTATGTGCAGTAGACCATGAAAAGTAGGTCACAATGACCTAGTAATAGAACGTGAAACACCGCCATCCCAAGTTGTTCTTACATGTGAGGTTTGATGGTCCTCTGTATGCATCTGTATGCAAGATAAGGTCCGGACAAGAAGAAGTTAACAGATGGACGTACAAACTTTAATAATGATGAAATTTTTACATTCATCAAGAAATTAACAACTCAGTTGATGTTATATTGTAATGAATGTAATGAAAATTTAATTACTGCACATTGAAATATGTTTAGTTAAAATACTTTATTATATTGATTGGGAATTTATTTTGTTTTACAAGTCAATGCAGAGCACTTTGCCTTAAATTACTGTGCTTGTTTATGTTCAAATATAGGAGGAACTTAATTTACTCAATACAGGTGATGTTACTTCCCTTCCAAGCTAGAGTACCAGATGTGATAAAAAGGAACAAAATGACTGTCCCCAGTTAGCAGGAATAATCATGCTTTTTTATTAATTCTAACATTATACATTTTTCATTTGTTAAACTGTCAGTATACGTGTGATGGTGGCCCAGGTTTGCATCTTTTCTACACATACTTGCTCATATTTGACCTGATGTCCCTAGAAGCAACTTTGATAGAGCACCTTTAAGGGCACCAAAGTCAAGCGATAAATGTGCCCAAAATATATATGTTTAAAAAAGTACAAACATGCTGACCTGAAAACATTTCACCTGAAAAATCACTAAAATATTATCATCAAGCTATAATTATATCAAAATAATTTTAAATGCATTTCTGAACATAACTAATCTTCAGCAGGTATTATTAACATTACTGCACTAAAAAGACTTTGTTGTGCTCAGAACAAACAAACAAATAAAACAACTGTAATGCCGAAATTAGTGAGTCTATCTAAAATCCTGTTCTCTATACATATCAGCAATCCAACATACATACATATGTACATTGTTATATACATGAGTTAACTTCAAAACGACTGTTACAATCCAACAGATATAAACCATCTGCTGTAGTATCAATAATCATAGAAGTAGATGCATACATACTTGTACTATAACACCCTGTGCTCATTTAAAGTGGCAACTCCATATCAGGCTTTGAAAATACCTAACATACCATAGATATCAAAATGATAATGTATGTGAAAATGTATTTTTTATCTTAGTCAAACAAAGTAAAGACTCATTAAATGTTAATTTTAAAAACTTTCACTTTAAGTTCAACTTTAATTCACATGAATGACACCTAAAGCTTAAAACAATAAAAACTGGACTGCATGGTTTAAGATTAGATGAATACTAATAATAATGTTTTAAATCAAAAAATTATTTATTAATATTAAATAAACAGTAATGAAACTGGTCTAACATTTCTGTTAAAAAATTTAAAAATCAATTAAAAATAATTAAATTTATAAAAATCAATTTCTGTCACAAAATAGTTGCAAGGCACATGTATTTAAAACATTACTTACAAATGTTGTGCTATAATCTGCCTAATACATCTGTCTACTCCCGATACTGATAACAAACTCAAGTAATTTATGTTATGACAAATGATTGGCACATTGATCATTCTGAAAATATAAAACTATTACATACCTATCAGTTTCCAGTCTATATGACCTGTCAAGGGAACATTCTTGCCAGCGAGTCCAGCATGGGAACTTGAAGATGTTTCTTTCTTCACTTTTCCATTAGTGCTCTGCACCGAATCTGTGCCACCATTTTCGATCAAATCTGATGGATTGCCCTTCTTAGTTTGGGAGTCTCGAGTCATAGCAAAGCTCTGATTAGTTCTCTTCCTCGAGTCTCTTAGATCATTGTTAATGTAATCCGTCTTTTTGGAGGCAACCGAAGAAGCCTTATTCAAGTTGGCAGGCTTTCCATTATTTAACACAGTTTCAGCCGATCGAGAATGTGGAACAGTTTTATGGTCACCTTTTAATTTGTTTTCTCGTCTTTGAAAAATTCTCTTAGGGTCAAAGAACAGACGCTCATTTTTTTCTTTCCGTGGTGGTGGTGGTGCTGCTGCTACAGGTTCCTCCTTGGATGTCTTGCTGGTTGATGATCCCAAATAAGCAGATTTCCTGGAATTCTCAGTAAGCAACTTTGATATGCCCTCCCCACTATTCAGATTATTCAGTGGTTTCGTGAGCAGAATTTCTTCTATCCCACTTGTGGCACTGGTGCCACTACTAACACTACTAGTGCTACCTTTCCTGCTTCGGTAGGACAGATTTTCTGAGCTGCTGGTTATTCCTGATTTTTCTCCTTTCCCTCCAGATTTCTCCTCAAACTGATCAAGTCCATATTTAGAATCTGGCAAAACCACAGAACCAACATTGCCATCACTTGAGACGCTTCTAGTACGTCCAGCATAGGCTCGGGTGTAGGGTTTTTTCACAGCAGGTTTGAAATTTTTGGGAACGTTATCCATTTTCTTTTTCACATTGTCGAAGTCTTCTTTCTCCTTTGGCTTTTGCATAGGCTTAGATTTCAGAGTTTTTGCTATATCAGAGTATGTAGGTTTGGCATTAGCACCATCAGCAGTGTCATCACTGAAATCTTTCTGTCTACTTTGACTGAGCACATCAGCAGTACCAAATGGATTGTAAACACCATGATTACCACAAGAATTCAACTGGTTCATAGCCTTGGCATACATGTCATAGCCTTCTCTTTGTGCCATATCATACACAAAATCTTCAGAGAACTGAGGTGGGCCAACCAGGAAATCATGTTGTGGTGAAGCCAGGAAATCATGATGTGGTGATCCAGAGAAATTAGGTTGTGTCCCTGGAGAAAAACTTTGCTGTGGTGAGGCTGAAAAACCATCCTGTGGGGATGACCTGGAAAAGTTTGGCTGTAGAGTTGGGTGCATGAAATCTTGATGCTGGCATTCAGAATGGCCATGTTGAATAGATGAAGATAGGTCATCAAAAGGTGGCAGTGGAACAATGTCCTGCACAAAGCCAGAATACTTCGAGTAATAATCTGGACCTGGTTCAGCCTCAATGCCGTAATCATGAACTACTAAAGGATCCTGTGTAGGAGGAGGATGCCCCATGAAAGGAGGTCTGGACAAAAGGTTGTGTGAGAGAGTAACTTGGTCCCAGGAATACAGACCTGAAGGAGACACCGGAGGATTCACTCCACTGAACTGTGTCCAGGTGTTAAATGGCAGTGATTCCTTAGCTCTGCGACTGTCAACACTCTCAGGACTTTGCTGGAATTTTGGCAGACCGGGCGAGTCATTCTTTCCTCCTTCTGCCATCACTTGGTTCAGACGAATCACCACATCTGAAATACACAAGGAACATAATTAATAACTAACAACATAAAATCCTTGCTTTAGTGATGAAATAGAGTAAGAATATTTTGTTTAGCTAATTCAACCCTCAAAATTCGGATTATATTGCGGGGAATATATGTGATAATGATAAACATGCCATTGGAGATCAATTCAGCAATAGCTCCCCCCCCCCCCCCCCCCCACCACACTGATGTTTGCTGTTTCAAATTTTAAGGCCTGCAAATTTAAACTATAAGCTGTCCTAACAACCTTTAACAAACATTATCATTTCAAAAGTCAAGTTAAAGCCTTAAAAGGGTTTTGGAGTGGGTTTGTCTTTTTTTTTTACAACAAAAATCAAACGGTTTGTCACTTTTTCTCCTTTTCCTTTCAAGTGAATTAATTTAATTCTAGATATATGCGTGCTATAAACTAATTTTTTGCATTTTCCACTTACTACATATACACTATTTGAAAAATATTTTAAACTTACATTAAAACTTTCCATAATACCTGTATGTACCATGAAAATCAGAGTGGTAAAACAAAATCACTAAAATTCACAACCTTGAAACTTTTGCTCTAAAATAAATATAAAAAAAAAAAAAAAAAAAAAAAAGGTTCTAGAATATGGTGGCATGATGCCTAAGTCAGAGGTTTTTTTTTTTTTTATGATGTCCTGGTGACAAAACAAAAAATCATTTCTTCAATTTTGCACTTTTTAATAAATTTATTTCACCATCAGCAACTATATGACCATATCAGATTTTAATGAGGTTCAAGTTAACTCAACACAGTTTATTTACGGTTATATGGCTTCGGACATATGGTTCAGGACCAGACAAGTATTGAGAAAAAACTCTGTCACCACTTCATGGGCTACTCTTTTCGATTAGCAGCAAGTGATCTTTTATATGCACCATTCCACAGACAGGATAGTACATACCATGGCCTTTGTTACACCAGTTGTGGAGCACCGACGGGGATCGATCTCAGACCGACCGCGCATCAAGTGAATGCTTTACCACTGGGCTACGCCCCCCCCCCCCCCTCCCTGCATAACATTAAAGATGCATATACAAATGAAAGGGCTAGCTCTGCCACTCACAAATTTTAAGCACAATTGGCAATAATTTTTATGTAACATCAACGTCTGCAATTCAAAAACAATGCAAGTCCTTAGCCAGGGTGTCGGCCCAGGAGTAGAAAATCCTGTTGGGTGGTACCGGTAAGCTGAATAATAAATGTCCCCAGAAGTAGAAGGCTCCAAAGGTTATTTTCGTATGAGACGGCTCCTGTAACTGCTGCACAAGGCGGAATCGCCGAGCTTTGTAATTGTTGCGACGGAGTGTTATGTGTATTAGTGATTAATATGTGGATTTTTTTGTATCAGTTAACTCGAAAATGATCGATGTAAAGGTATTTGACGTCAAACATAGGATTGTTGTGGTATTAGAGTGGGAATCTTTGCCTACCGTTTGGTAGTCAGGAATTGCCAAAAATATACATAGGTTGGTCTCTGACTGTAATGAGAGCATATTTATGTCCAAATGTCCGTCTAGCTCTCTTACAATCAGAGTACTCGGGCTATAAGCAGGCCTGAAGAAAAGCCTACCACTTGGCAAACAGATGGTGCACAATAAATATAATAATAATAGAAACCGTAGATGTAAATATGGGCAAAATATGGAAAAATTAAAGTAGCTAACAATAACATTCCTTCCAAGTTAATTCCATGAAAATTAGGATCACCAAAATAAATGGAAATGGTGCCAGCAGCCGAGCAGGAATTGCAGGCCTTTGCATGTCAACTTGTGAACCTCTTGAAAATCACGCGTTTGGCAGTAAACTGATATTCGTGGGGTAAAGAACAAAGCTGCAAGAGAATAATGAGTGAGCTCTTTAAAGTAATAGATTGTGTCACCATGATATATCTCTTGCAAAATATTTCAACACTTACACTATGCCATCGGCATGGCAGTTGTCAACTCTAAAATCTCGTGAATCCCACGTGACGATATCTTCGCGCTCCTTCCTACGAGATGTCAGAGTGACCTAGCAGACGATTAAATGGCTACATTTTGTTATTATCAGTAGCCAGTAGGTTGGACTATACCAATTAAAAATCCCATAGGCGACCATGTTAACGTCTGTGCTTAAAAACACTATACATGCAATATATCAGCCAAACTATGACCCATAAATATCAGTACTACAACCCCTACCTCAAAGTATTAACTGCAGAAAATGTTTTTATAACACCCCTAGTTTCGCACAAAATTTGAGTACGTGTAGTCTGTTTGTAAAACCCAAGTTTTGTGTTAAGGTTGTTCCAAATGTTTTAAGTCCCTACTGTAGTATAAACCAACGGCTAATCAAAGCCACCCATTCCCCACCCCCCACCCCCATACTTGGATTATAATGAAATACGGGGGGGGGGGATTATACTAGCCTAGCTATCTAATTTGAGGGGTGTTCCCTTATAGTGTAGGTATTGGTTAAAAAGCCTAGTGCTTAACGTATTGGCAGCAAAAACTATTGTCTATTAGGCAATAAGGCAGATAACAGTTTTTGTTTTTAAAAAAGTTTATGTAAGCAACTATATAGCCTACATGTGACTAACAGGAAGTTTCTCCGCTCTCACCCAAGATCCCCCTGAGATAAAGATTACATGGCTGGTAATATCTAATAAGTTAAACTTACTTAATTTCAATCTGGTTTTCAATTTTCTTATCTATATCTTCGTCTGGAACCCTAAATAAATCACCTTATTTTGCTGTAATAGAGCTTGAATTTACTAATACATAGCGCTGATGCGGAAGGCAAAGTCGTGAAGATTATTTACAGTATTGCGGTATCCTAGACACACCCTAGTTACGTTTATTTGTTAACCATTACGGCGTTGTTTTTCGCTATTAAACCCCATTTTTCACAAATAAAATTGCACTTTACTTACATTTTATTATTTTATAATTATTATTTATAATTTATTACATTTTAAGGGGATTAACCACAGCAAAAGCAAAAAAAAAAAAAAAAAATCCTAGATAGAAAGAATTAAAGCCGCACGCCCTAGTTCCATCCAGTGAAAATAAATTATAATTTGGTTAATCTACAAACCTGTAACACACTTAGATCACGTTTTTATCAAATGGAGTGAAAAAGCAGGTTTTATATCGATAAATACCATAGGAATCCCCATGTCCCAATTGCTTGAAATAATTTTGAAAGTTAGTATTCTGATGTCACCGTACTGTGTATATGGAACCTCATGTAGCCCAGTGGTAAAGCCTGGTGTGCGGTCGATTTAAGAGCAGTCCCCGTCGGTGGACCCATTAGGCTATTTCTCGTTCCAGCATCACGACTGGAATGAAAAGATCCCTTTCTATTAACGTACAAATGTAGCGGGTTTGACATCCAGTAGCCGATGATTAATAAATCGTTAAACAAAACAAACTTTAACTGTTTTCTAATTTATAAAATCGTATTGTCAACTGCTTTTCTTGCAAAGTTGAAGCCATTTACATCAGCCATATTGTGTAAAGGTAAAATTCGCCCAGCTTCATCAAAATATAGAATTTTGGCTACTGAAAATATTAAAATTATTGAGACAACATAACCCGTTACGGGGTGGTTGTCATAGGACATGAGGTTATTTGTCATTATATATTTTAATTTCTAAAAATACAGTAATACAATACGTTCTTGTCATAGAATATCACATGGCAATACACTGTTTAAAATTTTACTCTAAGAATTTCGTAGTTTTTTTTAATAAAAATTATTCAATAAGATTTTATAATGGGGGAGGGGGCCAACCCATATACTGTATGTATACGTGTATGGTTTTATTATAACATTTAATAAAACCAAATTTGTCACGGTTATACTTTTAAAATAATGATATAGATGTGTGTGTGTGTGTGTATGTGTGTGTGTGTGTGTGTGTGTGTGTGTGTGTATGAATAGATATATAAATATCTACATTGGTGCCTCCACGAGTCCAAAATATTAGACTCGAGTACTCGAGTGTCAAACTCGACCCGGACCCGCGTACCCGACACTTACTAGACCTTACTAGACCTTACTAGATGGTAATGAGACTACTTAGGAATAAAGTAAAATAACATTATGCATTTTAATTCCAGCGCTGAACATGAATGCCAAAGCATGCCCGTGTATTGCATTTAGAAACCGTTCAGTATTATGACGAACGGACGGCCATATTAAAAAGAGAAACTAAAAATGTGTCTTGATCATATAATTGACCCCTCCGTACGGCGTGATTGACAACCGCTCTGGACCAATCATGTTTCGCGGTTCAAAAACCGCGGGCCGAAATTTGCTTGGACGCCATTAGGTTAGACAACATACTTTTTTTCGATGTGTAACGTTTTTGTATAATTAGCATTAAAATTAGTTAAAATAACTGTCTCCTCCAACTGAATTATAATCATAGTAAACATATACTTCTGCTGACAAGTGTTAATAGCGATGCCAACTATGCGGAGCCTACGATTGACGTAAAATCAGTGTTTTCCTGCGAAACCGTCACATGGTTACGGTATTGAAAGTGAAGTTTTGCCGAATCCATCAAAATTCAACTGATATATAAATTCTACGAAGGTAAGAGTTTAAGAATCACTTTCCCTCCAATCATGAATGTAATGGAATTTACTGACTCATTTAATCAGTCTTCGATGTATATATTGTCGTTAAGAATCCGTCGTTAAACAATACACAGTCAGACGAATGGCCAAAATAAAAGTTTTGGCAAGACTTCCGATTGTTCCAACATTCAGTTAATTTAGGCGTAAGTTAGGTTTAGGGTTAGTGATAGTATTAACAAGCATGCTGGAACGTTTGAAAGTCTTAGCATTTTTTCTTTTTGTTTGCATGTGTGTAGGCGTGAGTCTGTGTATGTTCTTTTGTGAGTGAGGGAGTAACCTATATCGTTGTGAGCTTTAGGGGGATAAGGAAGTATTGTCTGGAAAGTTATAAATTAGGCACATTTTATGTAGGCACCCTGAAATGTTTTGAAGCCAAAAAAAAAAATAATAATAATAAAATCTTGGAAATTAATAGATATATTTTTTAATGTTCAGATAAATGATAGTAAAAGAACTGCTAGCTGTTTATAAATGGTCATATACTTGAAATATGTTCTAACCCTAATTTCAAAACATTTCAAACCCATAACCACCTAGATGAGGCACTTACATCTGTTTTGTTTTTATTACCTACCCTAAATATGATTTTCTTTTGGAGACAGTAGTTTTGTTTTTCATCATTATTTTATACCCCAAATTTTAGCAAAGCATAGGCATTTTTCTTCTTCCACGTGCCATCTTATATGTAGCTTTGTGCAATTTTCTAATAGAAATCAAATAACATCATCAGCGTTAAATACATTGTTCACTACTTTTCTTAATTTACTGCTATACTTTTTAATTTTATACTTTGTTTAGTCAAATTGATTTTGTTTCCTGTTAAAAAAATGTTTTCCTAAAATTAAATTAAACTTTAAATTAATACAATGATATGTAATTAAGTTACAGACTAATGTACTTCTTCAAATGGATGTGAAATACTTAACATGTTTGTTTTTATATATTTCAGCAACTGGACCAATGGATGTGGAGTCATTGCTTAGATGTCGAAAATGAGATTCTGAAGACAAACTATTAAACAAATTACATTGCATCTTGATATTGAGAACAGAATGATAGAAATAATAGAACAGTTTCAACTGATATGTGAAAGAAAAACTGGGGCAGGGGGTGAAATTGCTGCTGAAAATGAAACACTTTCAACAGTTTCTTTTAATACAATATTAAAAAAAAAAAATTGTGTTTGACATATTGCTGCTAAGGAGTAATTCAGACTTCCAAGACTTGGGATTCAGTTTGACACCACCCATCAAATGGTAATCCTTAATTGCTCAGTTTCGAGGATAATGATTTGGAGATGGATGCCACAGAAAGATACATTTTTGAATAGATATATTTACCTGTACCAGATTGCATGGGGATTAATACGTAAAGACTCTCTCTTTGAGAAAAAAGAAAATGTTAGGAAGTGGGTCATTCTACATGAATCGTGTCAAATTACAATGCATATTTACAAAATATAAACAGTTATTTCTTTAAAAAAATTATTTTATTTATTTCATTACAGATTTCATATCACAGTGAGTATCATAGCCGAGCTCATGGGTGAAATAGTACTGCACATTGGATCTAGATATCAAGTACCGTATACTGAAATGTCCACTAAGTTACCGAGACATTCCGATATATTTTATCTTAACATGTGATGTCTGATCTGTACCAAGTGCTGTTGTACACATTCAACTAAAGTTATTATGAGGAACGAGTGTTAAACAAAGTGGTTCACCTTTGCAGATAATATCATAATCTCTTCAAATTACACTACAAAAAACTATTATTTGCATTTCATGTCTCAACTAGTAGTATAATATTCACAGTCTTAGTAGTATAAATTAGAAAAAGTGATATAATGCATCTGTAACATTTATGTGAATTATACCACTATATTTTGCAGTTTCTTCTTATTGCTCTTCATTTAAACATAAAAATATCTTCGGTAACTTAGTTGAACACTGGGTAACTTAGCTGAATGCTGGGTAACATAGATGACAATATAAGATCACTAGATAAAAATAGTAGGAACTACAACAAAACTAATGCATCCTATATTTGTAGATGGTGATATTAAAACAATTAATACCACGAACCATACAGAGAAATGATTTGACCATACAAATGCTGTTTATCAGTATACGACAATCTGACGCAACTGCCATACAGGTCAAACAAAACACTAATATAAAGTTTTGTCAAAGAAAGTTCAGCATAATCATGGCAAAGGCATAAATGATGCAGTATTATATAAAAAAAAAGCAAAAACATATGACTTCACAGCACCACAAATGGATGTGATTCTGTTCTGAAGAGCTACATGTATGTAACCCAAAAATTCATAATATAGAAGATTATTTGAAATTCATCAAGCAGATTCAAAAGCATTAACACTATAAAATATTAAAATGAAACAATATAAACGCATTAACACTATAAAATATTAAAATGAAACAATATAAACTAAGATTGTACATTAAATCTATAGAGTTTTCACACTTATTCATTCTAATGATTCATTCATACTTCTTGACCATTTGCTCCCATATTTTCTGTTCGACTTGTCTGTGTCTGGAGCCAATCTTCACTGGTTCTGGAATAAGTCTGATTATTGAATCATAGCTGTACCAACATTCATCTGACATAGTAGGCCAAAAGAAGCGATTATGCCATAAGGGGCCAACTCGGTGCATCGCCTTCACTAACACATCAGACTCGTCAACTTCCATAATGAGGCCTGGGTATGGTTTGCCATCATACTCAATGATGCAGTGTTGCCCTTTTAAATCTTGTGAGTAGACTGTCAATGTTATGCAGTTTTCCTTGGCTGGTTGGTTTTCTGCTTTATGGAAACTAAAATGCCTTGTTGTGAAACACTTGCATTTGAACTTTTCTGTAGGCTTGCAGAAGCAGCTCACATGTCGATATGTAATCTCCTTTGCAGAGGAGGACACAACCTGATGAAGAGACATTGTTCCTGGTACAATGGACAACATTGGCAAGGTGTTTGGTGGAACATCAGGTACATAAAAAAGTTTGATTGCAGATCCTTTCAACTTTTCATAAAATGTTTCAGCATTTGGTACATCAATGCCATGAGCTACCAAGCGGTCAGCACTTCGCTTGATGGCACCACCTACACCATCAGGAGCGCCTTTCCCATGTGAGGATTCAAAGAAGTTCCAGGTCATCACATTAAAACCAGTTTGAAATGGTTTGGTACACATGAGAAAGAAGTTCTGCTTCTGTCGGTATTGTGTCACTGGTCCATCACTGAAGACATGAAGGGTTGATACTTGAGTGTGCTCCACCTTAATATATCTGAGGACAGGATCCAGATAAGCCCAGATAGCAGCTGGACTATGATCCATGCATGGCGACACAGTGCAAAAAGTTAGGGGATCTCTTCCTTTGATGTAACATACTCCTGTGTGAAGTGTTACCTGCTGCACGCTTTGAATTTCACTTGCATATTTTCCTGCATAATTCTCAGCAAAGTCAATATGTAGTAGTGCTTCATCTACTTTGAGATTTTCTCTGACCTCTCTGTATTTTTTGTATTGGTGTTTAATGTTGTACATGTGTTTCTTAAATTTTAGCAAATCCATGAAGAATTGATCTGTGAGTGTGCCAACAGTGCCATGTGCCCTCTCCTTTGCAGTGAAGTGAACTGTATTTCTCTTGCTTTTCTCCTTTTACTTTGTCTCTCTCTTCAGTCTTGGTAGTCCACTCCCACCACCAGATTTCATCCTGAGCAGTCACCTCATCAGCATAGGTAATGGGTAAAGGTGTATCCTTGCACAGAATGCATTCTCCATACATGCATTCATTATTGTCAACATGACATACTACTTTGGCTACTAACTCTTCCAGGTTTTCGGTGTTGACTAAATGAATTTGTTTCATTTTGTTAGCTTTGAAAGCCAGGTTTTCGTGCAGTTTACACTGGCATGTATTTCTGTCAGCAGATGATGGTATCATGACCCAATATGGACGTAATCGGCAAAATAAACTAAGATATTCGCCCTTGGTATTCAGACAAAAATTTCTTGTGTAGATTGTACATGCTATCACTCAGAAGTCGTTTCTGTTTCTTTTGCTTGTTCCTAGTTTTCGTTTCCTTCTTTCCAGTTGTGCTCCTACTAATATCATCTCTGATGTAGAACATCTTCACTTGTTGTTTGAGTTTTTCAGCCATCTTTGAGGCGGCACGATGCTTTCTGGGCAGGCCTGGTGTGGTGTGCTTCTTAGAAGCTTCCCATCTCCTCCTGGAGAAGCCTGTGGAGGACTGGGCTATTTTACGGTATCTCTTTGTGATGTTATTCATTACAACATGAGCAACAACATATCTATCATTCTGTTTTTGGCAATTATTAAACTGTGTTTTTAATGAACGAACAAGTGCATGGTGGTTAAGGTTCTACGGACATTCACATTTACTTGTTGGTGTCGTAGTAGCTTTCTAGTCTTTGTTCGAGGACTATCAGCATCAGAGGTGTTATTTTATTCTTTAACCTGCTATATCTCTTCTTATACATCTCAAGCATTTGCTTCTGTTGCTGAACAAGGATTTCTAGCTTCTGGTTTGCTCGATAACAGGCAGCCCTGTCCTTTTTCACCTTCTTCCAACCTTGTATATGCTGTCTAAAATTACAAACAAAAGGAAAATTCAATTAAAAGAAGTAACTGATCACTTAAATCATTTAACTTACTACTGGCTGTAAATGTGGTGTTGTATTGAATGTGATATTAGTATTCAAAATACGAATAAACCAGTCATGGGTCAAATGATAATTAAAAATCCAATGGCTCCTATAACCCTAGCACCTCAGGCAAGTGCTCTTGAACTAACAGTGCTAAATCATCCACCTCCTGGCTACAGAATGTTTTTGTTTTTTTAAATTGAATATTTAACGTAATTATTCTGACACACAATCTTGGGAGAAACCTGCTATGGATGAAATAATAATGTCACTTGGTTGTAAGAATGAGAGATGGAAAATGTACCAAAAACAGGGCAACACATTTCATTGTCAATATATAATATATTTCAAGTTACACTTTTGTAGTAAAAAGATGTTTTAAAGTTGTGACCAATACCTAGAATGCATTGCAGGATGGGGAATTCCTTCTACTGGAGATGTCGGTGGTGTTAGTTGGGCTTGCCGATCCTTCTTTCTGGCATGTGATGCTCTTTGACTATGTCTCCATGCTTTCCTCTGCTGGCGTTGTTCTCTTGGAGACTTCTCGGATATTGCCTTCACCTTGCCACTTGCTTTATATTGCATCCATCGCTGTCTACCTTTTCGAAGATACTCTTCCCGTTTTTTGACATCCTGATCTCTTTTCTGTCGATAGCGCCGTTGTTTTTCAGTGCTGGTTAGTGCCATAATCTAAGAATGAAATAAAATCTATAGGCTATACTAATAGGTGGATGTCCAGTAAATATGTAATGCAAAACAGGGTTATTTTATACCCCCTTTTGCATATACTGATTTGTAACTCAATATTGTTCCTCCATCTAAAATTATGTAATGCTCTTGTGATCTCACCTCTTTTCATGGTTAACTTGACATAATATAAACATTACTGCATATTCTGTTTGTATGTTTTATTTATTTCTTAAGGTAATACTTGATTTAAAACATAATTATAGTAGAAAAACTAGCCTTCAAATTTTGTATTCACTTTTATATGTGTGTGTGTGTGAGAGAGAGAGAGAGAGAGAGAGAGAGAGATTGTTTTGAAAATGTCCCATAACTGTTTAAAAAAACACCCCTTCCCTTTCCGTCTCCTCCCATACCACCTCAAAATACGCTTCTGCCTTAAAGCATTGCCTAACTGGTAATGTTCTATGGTTTAGTGGGGTTTTGCTGACACATTTTAAGAGACCTGTAATGAATTTAGTCAGTTAAGTTACCTTTTGTCAACTAAGTTACCACAACATGGTAACTTAGGTGACGGTAACTTAGTTGACGTTAATGCACTCATTTGACTTTTAGATGCAAACAACACATCATTCACTATTGATGGGGCTGATACTGGCATCAGAACTATATAGATATTCCATAGGATTTATAACATTTTATATACTGATAACTAATTTTTAAAACTATTGGTAACTTAGATGACATTTAATTAAAGTACTCACCTAAAACATAGATCCATGAAATTAAAAATGAAACTTCTTTGAGTAAAAACACTCTTCTTGGAAGTTCCCGCCGAAAGCAACTTGTGTAAATGCCCTCTGGTGATTGTTAAGTCAGTGTTAATGGAGTTACCTCCCCGTGCAAGGCAAATATTCATCTGGTAACTTAGTTGACTTAGGAGTTGGGGACAACATTTGTAGGCCTTTATGAATGATACCGGAATACTAAAGAAGAACTATTAATCTTATTTTGGGCATATTATATTACACTATAAAATACATTAACATGTTTTGGCCAATTAGACACATAAAATGCCCACAAAAACATGCTATATCTTGTGAAGTGCATTTGGGGACATGTCACACTTGCTTAGTATGCATGAAATCATAATATTTCCATAATGTTGAGAACATGTAACATTACTTTGTATTCATTTTTCATGTTCCTAAATGACAATACAATGATATTTTGCTTAAAATAATGAATATTTTTAGATACTAGTATTTCAGAGGGTCTTACAAAACACAGGGACAAAACAAACACATTTCGTGTAGAATGACCCAAGTATTCTCATAATAAATATTAAACAAATTGTGCGAACTGCAATCTGTGGTTTAGTTTTATGTTATATATATATCCAGTGTTTCTGCCAGAAATAATTTTTTGTGTATGGCACTATGTTATTGAATGCAACCACAGTCAACAGGGGCTATGGGGGGTCTCCTCCACAAATAAAATGGGTTACATTTAAGCTTAGGCTTAAGAAAATCATACAATAATGATAAGTCATTAATTTTGTCAAAATGTTAACTTAAAAAAAATAATAAATTGGGTATGGCGCCATACCTATTTTACCATCTGGCAGAAACCCTGCTCTCTCTCTCTCTCTCTCTCTCTAAAAATATAATTTTGCATCTTTTTTTTATATATATATAAATGTTTTTAATTAAATTTTTATTTTGTATTATTATTATTGTTCTGTAGGCATGGGTTGTCTTATAATATTTATTACTATTTTTTTTTATCTGCCTATGCCTCTAGAACAGATAAAGCTTTTTGAGTACATTTTGTGTGACAGTAGGATAACTAATGGGCGGGTTGTGTGAGATTGGGGGGGGGGGGGGGGGGGTGCAGAAGCTTCAAGTTTGATTCCCAACAGTTGTTGCCACAACACACGAGTTTATAATTTAAGCACTGTTGGCTTAATTGGCAAATATGTTACAGACTGTCCAGCTACTTTTCGTACTTTTTGGTTTTTGTCCTATTTTTCCTACTTTTTCTTCAGAATACTAGTACTTAGTTTTTCGTACTTTTTTGTTTGAAAATGCCACGAATTGCTGTTAAAGTGCATATTCCTTGTTATAAAAGTCATCAGTTATGGGAATTATTTTAAAATTTTTCTTGGCAGCAAGATACATCTCCAATTAGTGGCACCATATAATCTCAACATATTAAAATTACACCCTCAAAGCCAACATATTTTCCAATGATTAATATGATTATAATGTACAATGTGTATGTATGAATTCAGAATCTATAATACATTATGGAAAACTTAAAGTGCTGTGCCAGACCATACACTAAAATTTCAAATTCCACAATTAAATGCTTTCTTAATTCATTGAAATAATATTTAACACCGATATGTAAATCAATAATTACGAAAATGCCCCATAAAAGTATTAAAACATCACTCCCGTAGAACACTGCCGGAAACGACCGAGTAAAATTCTCGGTAAAAACATTTGCGTGTAAATAGCCGTGACGTCACGAAGGGAACGCGCTTCGCAGAAACCTACCACGAGATGACTTCCAGCGCAAGCGAAAGTGGGACCGACAGCGACTGCCAAGCTCATTGATCATGCGATTCTTCTTTCGATGATGAATAGTGTAGTAATGACGACTGGACTAATATTTGTGCAACACAACAAATAATAAATATGCCTGATCAGTTTGAACCTGGAACATCTTCCGACGAATCACCGGCCTGACAGATGACGATGAAAAGGGTCGTGGAGACGGCTTACCACTAATTTACAACTTTTATTCTTGTTTTGTTCTTTAGCTTTTCGTGCGAATTATTTTTCTACACTGTATGTTCAAATACTTGTGATGTAGTAGAAAAGACGATAAATAACTCTTGAATTCTACGAGTCAAGTGGACCCGATATCGGTAATTTTAAGAAATAAACAAAAACGACTTTTAGCCCGTCCCATCCCTCTATGAAGATGTTTTTTTGTGTGAATAATTTCAGTTTAGTCTGACGTAAAAAAAAAAAAAAAAAGAGTAAAAGTGTTTTGGAAATAACAAAACAATACTATTTTTTGTGTGTTGTAGTGAAAACAGTCTGCTCAGAAATAAATAACTTATTATAATTTTAAGAAATAAAAAAAAACGACTTTTAGACCGTCCCATCCATCTATGAAGATGTTTTTTGGTGTGAATAATTTCAGTTTAGTTTGATGTAAAAACAAAAGTAAAAGTGTTTTGGAAATAACAAAACAATACTATTTTTTGTGTGCAGTTGTGAAAACAGTCTGCTCAGAAATAAATAACTTATAGCACATTCCATAGTATGAAAAAAGGTTTTCTCTGTGGGAAGGTATAGTAAAATTAATTTAATGTATTTATAATCTTGTTTTACAGGGAACGCCTTTTTTCATACTATGGAATTTACTAGTCATTTATTTCTGAGCCGATTGTTTTCTAAGATGCATACAAAATTAGATTCTTTTTTTTCTTTTTCTTTTTTACAAAAAAAAAAAAAACGCTACATTTTTGTAGGATGGGACGGACTAGGCTATAGATACTTACTTGTCTGTACTTTATTGTTTTAATGTTCTCGAACTGTAAAGAAAAATCTCACAAACGAACGAGATGATGCAAACGACAACAAATCGGATCTCGATGATTGCACGAACCGTGCATAAGAAAACAAACTGACCGGAGTTGGAAAGCATAACGCAATTTGGGACATTGACGATATGCACCCCAAGGTCGTTTCGGTGTGGATGGCGTCGGGCTTGTTGTCATTTGTTTTGTGTCGCAGAAAAATTGTTGGTACGGCATCTGTTTTTTAAAAGCCATAACACATGGTATTCCCATATCTCGCTTAAGCCGACAAGCCAGTTCGGACGAATCGAAAGTAAAGTGTCTACTGTCGCAACAGTCTCCGGCATTTTCTTCCAGTCCAGTATTTCCACGTTGTTTTAATCAATTCACACAAAGCTTTCTCACAGCAACATTACTAGGAAATGCGTGAAGACTAAATTTATCGGCTTTTGTATTGCTACAGCTGCCAACAACATGCCGTTTAACCATAATAAACAAAAGAAGCAATGAACAATGGCGCCGACTATCGAAAGGAGTTCCCTTCGTGACGTCACGGATCAAATCTTACGGAAATTCCCGAAACGAATTCAGCTGGTTCTGTTTTTCAGGGGAATATTTTTAAATGGAAAATATACCGGTATATATTTTTTTTACATTTTTTTTTTTTTTAATTTTCTAATCATATTAAATAATATCTTGATTGATATAGCTCAATACATCATACATCTGGAACAGCACTTTAAATTAATCATGTTAACTCTGTTTTACTGTGCATCAGCATTCCTATGCATGTAAATATGTATATTGATTAATATAGTGTACAGTAATTTGAAATAACTATAACGTGACCGTTACATAAGATACACATTATTTTTGATAGAACACAAAATACATGTACAAACTAAGCACTACATAAAACGGTGTTTCGAGCATGAATAATGTCGCTACGTACTGTTTCAGTGCTACTTTTGTTCTACGTTTTCCTACTTTTGTCCTACATTTTCTATATTTTCATTCCTAATTGTGTCTAACTTTTTCAAAAGGGTGTGTTGGACAGCCTGATTTTATAAAGAAGGGATGGGGCACCCAAACGTAAACAGCCCTAATATATCTTGTCAGAACGGAGACGGGCCAATATGTCAGTATACATAACTTGAGGGCCAAAGATGTGGTCCCCACCAACCCACCCTCTGGCTACGCCAGTTGTGAATTTAATTTATTTCTGTTTTTTTTTTTCTGTTTTTTCCGTGTATGGCTTTGGTTTCATAAATAGGGCAAGTGCCGTATATCGGTTGATTCAAGCAGTGCAGCTATGTAAGAATACACCTCCATAAATTTCGCAATCCCACAATCTAAACCACTGCCTGCATAATTTTGGCACAGGCGACTGTATCCTTTGTAACCTTTCGTGCATAAAATTTTGGTACACTGATAGCATTCCCACACGCCTTGTATTTTAATGTTACTGCTCACGTCCCTCCCTTTTGTTTTTTTTAAACAAAACATTTAACGCAACCCGACCAAAAATAAAGACGACACGGTTTTAAACGGGTCGAGGCCGGGTCGTCGCCGCGCATTCTATTCTCTTGTTCCTCGGCATATCGGGATTCCATTAATATAAAAGTCGAACAACAACAACAAAAATTAAGATGAAAAAGAAGAAGAAAAAAGAAACAAACAAGACATTTTAATTTATCAGTTCTGACAAGAAAAACGAGCATAGGATGTTTTAAATGTACTTTTGGTTCGACGTTCACTTCCGGGTTCTTGTGCTTCGATAAAATTTACTGAAGTAAAAATGGTTTCGTCGATTTAAATCACGTTGTCATCGTAAATGTACCCTGTAGTAAAACACTTGAATGTCTAACAAATTTGTGTAACAAATTGTATTGCTGATTAGTTACTGCTGAAAGGGCGAGACGTAGCCCAATGGTAAAGCACTCGCTTGATGCGCGGTCAATAATTGTTATTGTGTGTAGAGGCCCATAGCCTACGTCTAGCTTTCACTACCTTCGTTAAACATTGTCGCCGTGACATGGAGCGTTTATATATATATAACCCCTGCCCCCCAAAAAAACAACAACAAAAACAAAAAACAAACAAACCCCCAAAAACCTTAAAGGCATACTGTCACGGATTTAAGGACCTTATTTCTCTAAAAATGGATAATAAATAAAAATTACATTAATTGTTAGAAACCAAATCTAGCTATTGCATCACCTTAAAGCCGCACACCCTAGTTCCATCCAGCGAAAATAAATTATAATTTGGTTAATCTACAAACCTGTAACACACTTAGATCACGTTTTTATCAAATGGAGTGAAAAAGCAGGTTTTATATCGATAAATACCATGGGAATTCCCATGTCCCAATTGCTTGAAATAATTTTGAAAGTTAGTATTCTGATGTCACCGGTAGAAGCACAACAATGCCTACGTCACGACAAATTTCACAGACTTGGGGGTGCGTTCGTTTCACCTCTCCTGGACATGTTCCAACTGTTCTGTCCTGGTTGTATCCCCTCTCCAGATATCGTAAGACTTAGCAAAATTATTGGTTTTAAGGGTTTGTAACGTTTTGTATTGAGACACTTACTTGTCTGAACTTTATTGTTACTGAAAATGTTCACGAACTGTGAAGAAAAATCTCACAAATGAACAACAACAAATCGGATGTTAATTGCGCGAACCGTGCACGAGAAAACAAACCGAAACAAAATGATAACGGTCACGTGATATACCAACGTCTGTGACATTGAAATGGAAATATCCCCTCTAAAAATAGATTGGACCTCGCTTAACGGTTTTTTCTCGACAACACGTTTTGTGAAAAAATGCATTTCGTGGTTTTACAAACATCAGGATTACCAAAAAGCACTTCAGGTGAATGGAAATGTGTATTCTAAATAATAAAATGTAAGTAAAGTGCACTTTTATTTGTGAAAAATGGGGTTTAATAGCGAAAAACAACGCCGTAATGGTTAACAAATAAACGTAACTAGGGTGTGTCCCTTTAACTGAACCATGATGGAGTGAAATCCTTAGAGAATAACTAACGAGCTACGAGGAGTTGCGAATTATTTGTCCCGAGTGAATGAATGTTGTAAACCCGAGCCTTTGGCGAGGGTTTTACAACATTCATTCACGAGGGACAGATAATTTGTAACTCCTCGTAGCGAGTTGGTTATTCTCTTTATTACCCATTGTCAATTTTAACTGATTTTTAATGTAAAAATTTCTCTGCAGTCTACAACAAATCCATGAGCCATTACGTCATATAATCTTACGCGCATTACATTACGTAATGTAAGTGACGTCATATAACGGTGTTCCTTTCACAGCCAAATGCTTACAGTACAAAATAATACAACCGTATTCGCATTTGAAAATAATTATTTTTATATATTACTAAAGCCGCTGCTTATGAAAATATACCATTTCATGTTTACGAAACAAATGAGTCCATTTGTTTTTGTAAATCTTTGTAGATCGTATTAACGCATGTGCAATCTGACTCATGAATGGAAACATTATATGAATGAAAGAGAAGTTCCGGCCACGGCAAGCAACCAACCAAACGTCGTGATTTTTAAGCCAGCCAATCAGTGGCTGCAGAAGCAATCTGCACACTGTGCAGAGATCGAAAAATATTACCCCGTATATTTGAGCCCATATGGGTAATAAATATCAATCCTCTCGGCAATTTTAGTTTTTGAATTATGGACCATTGCCATAATTCAGTTTATTTTTACAAAATATCATTAATAAATGGAGTATGGTGGTTATGAAGATGGTTGAATAAAGTACATTTAGGGACAAATCAAATTATTTTTGTTCAGATAATACCTTGTTAGACCATTAAATAGGTCAGTGGTCTGTGACAATATGCCTTTAAGGTTTTAGTAATTAAAAAAGCCTGTCATGTAACACTGTCAGTGACGTAGGAAGGTGCCGAAAAGAGGGGGACGCACACACACACACACACACACACACACACACACACACACATCTACTTTCCTCTTTTTATGTTTTTGCACCGACCACATGAGACGACAGATTACGTGACTTTTTAGACCAATCAAAAATTGTCTTATTTGACAGGAAGATAAAACTAGCCAATTGAATCAGCAGTTCTTTGAGGCGGTGTCATCTTTGAAGTGTAGCGTCTGATCATGGCCGATGTGCAGAACCTCGTCAACAACTCAGTTGACATGGAGAAATCCGTTTTCGAACCTCCACAAGACTTACGCAATGAAGCGCATGTCAAATCATTGGAACAGTATCAGCAACTGTATAAAAAATCAGTTGATCATCCGGAAGAATTTTGGAGTGACATTGCTAAACAATTTTACTGGAAGAATTTTACAACTGACAAATTCTTGGAATACAATTTTGATGTAAGAAATGGACCAATCTTTGTTCGATGGATGAAGGGAGCAACGACAAACATATGCTACAATGCAATCGATAGACATATTGAAAATGGTCTGAGTGACAAAATTGCATTTTTTTGGTAAGTAAAGTTACTAATGATAAACTTGTCATGTTAATCCTGAAATATCTTTTTTCCAATAAAACAAAATCATTGAAAAAAAAAGGCAATCACATAGGCTACTAAATGCAAGCAGTTTGGACAGTTTGTATTGATAAGTGGATAATGGGGGTGGGATGTAGCCCAGTGGTACAGGGCTCGCTTGATGCACGGTCGGTGTGGGATCGATCCCTGTCAGTGAGCCCATTGGGCTATTTCTTGTTCCAGCCAGTGCACCACGACTGGTATATCAAAGGCCATGATATGTACTACCTTGTCTGTAGGGTGGTCCATATAAAAGACTCCTTGCTGCTAATCGAAAAGAGTAGCCCATGAAGTGGTGACAGCGGGTTTCCTCTCATGTGTTGAGTGCGTCATTAAATAAAACATTTCTTTCTTAAAGGAAGGGACAATTAAGGCATTTGGCCTGGTATGCATATTCAACGATATATAATGCACATTATTGCTTAATATCAACAAGTATAATCGTATAGTTAATTAATAAAAGGGTTAAATGTGACCGCTATTATATATAACGGGCGCAGCCATATTGTACCATCTCAGTGAGTACGCCTTCTGGCGAGCTGGTGGTTACATAATACTTAACGTGTAACGTCAGGAATGAGCCTTAGAACTAGAGAAACACAATCTACCTGGTTTTTGCGGGATGATAAATAGTCATACATTGCAATGTTCTGTAATAATACACATCCCAGTAAGCCAGCAATAAGTATATCCAGCGCTATATATATTATTTTTCAATACAAAATAAAATACCATTGTCAAAGTGGCTACACAAAAAGTCGAAATAATTAACAATGTTTTGTCCATGCATTAACCTACGTACTGAAATGATACACGGAGTGTTTTCTTAGTTAATTGGTCTATGCTGTTAGTTGCTTCTACCTGTGATTCCTCATTGGCAGGTGTGTATTTGATTGGTAACCAGATGAGCCAATTAATTGACGTTGTCTAGACACAAAAATACATACCGGTGTTGTGGAATATTACCTGTCGCCCCTAAAATGGTAATGGACATGGTTTATTACTGTAAATAGTTCTGTAAAACTATTGATTACCGTATATCTTCGCCTGTAAGTCGATCTCAGCTATAAGTCGAGTCCCTAATTTCAAGCCCTGAAAACATATTTTTTTATTGACCCGTTTATAAGTCGACCCATGAAAAACAACTTATAAATATTGAAGTATTTCTTATTTTCAGCACATGAGAACAATAATGTACAATATTTGAACAAAAGAAAATTATTTTACAAACTTCGGTTTTCATGTTTTGTACATCGCAAACAAGTAACATAGCATCAAAACGAAATATTCCCTTAGTAGATAGTGAAAGCTGTTTGACTGTTACCGTATGGCACTGTACAGCATGGTTTTGTGCACAGACAACAACTTTATTTATAAACACTGACAACAGATCACTACAATAAAACTGAAAGTATCAGTTAATCACATGTTTTGCCGCCATATTAATACATGTATGTAAGGAGGATAACTGTGGAAAGTACACTGGTTTTTATGGTTCCATTAGACCAAATCAATTCCTATTGCCGGTAATGTTAACGTTTACTAATAAAACTGATATAAGCAGCGTTTCAACACACCCAGGAAGTACAGCAATAGAAAGTGTGGCACCTCACATCTAATCTAGCTGCAAAAAAATGGAGGGTCACGTATCATTTAAGAGATTTAATTTATGTTTTTAATAGCAACCGTCATTTTTGCTGAAAATTGCAGTTCCATTTTTGGGGGTACCCCGCATTAGTTTCAACCTCTGGTATATACTGCATAACAACTGTATAACAAATAAAGTGAATTTATTTATTGGCAATGGATACTAGTATTTGCACAAATAATCAATGTCACATATTACTACCAATCACACCCACAGCTGCTTTTACTCCGTAAATATTTGACGGTGCACGTCGAACTTTGACACGGTACGCTCTTCTTTGGTACTATGCAACCTATATCAAAAAAATATATTTTTCAAAAAGTGTCCAATTGGGTGTTTTCATGACTATCAGGATCTTCTGTGTTCTGATATGATGTGACAACATAATTGAAAGTGTTGTTCCTACAGTGCAACCTGATTTAATGTACACCTCAGGAAGCATCAGTGTTATGCAAAGTTGTATACAAATGCAATGTATCATATTTAAAACAAATAATAAATAAAAATACTACTCTTGAAGATACATACTATGGGTTGGTTGTGTATGCTTAGTTGTATATGTATTGTGTGCATGCATAGTCAGAGTCTCTCATTTCCAATAAATAATTACCGTAAAACTCATTTATTGCAGTGAGCCTGTGTTTTGAAAGACTTTAATGGGCATATGATAAGAACTTCACTAGAAAAAAAGCATATTACATGTGGTATCTGAAATGAACACCACTGCATCCACAAATAGTAGTAAATTAACGTGGTACACATCATGGTGGGGTAAACACCCAAGGTATGGACTATGCTTGGATGTCAAGTCACTGAATGCAATATTTTCAAACCCATCAGCCTAGTTGGTTTTTATATATGCATTATTAAATCCACTGACAGCTACCAATATATCTGTTGATATTTTATTAATAATCTCCAGTGATTGGTGCTTACAGACATGTATCATATCTAGAGTTATCATTAGGGTTTTACATCTTTATTTTTTATTTGTCATAAAAAAAGCACATTCAATCCATCTAAAGAGTGCGAAAGTCATTTTTCTTAAATTATTTTCTGTTTTAACTGAATATAATATTTATATCGTATGCATTACTACAATCTGTAATGTAACACATCATTTACATAGTAATATTGGAAAATATAGCTTCACAACAGTGGTAATAGTGGAAGATAATACTAACACACTCCTAGGTAGATTAACAAATGTGTCAAAATTGCTCTTGTACTTGGTATATACTTCAAATACCCTTTACTATAGAAAACTCACTGAATATATGGACAAGATTTAATGAACTGACCTAAAGCTATCATTACCAAGCTTATATTTGTGTACAAATAAAGAAGAGAATGCAAAATGGCTACACAGAACCCACTTCTGTAGATTTTAATGTTTTTGCCAAACTCACAAAAACAATTGTAAAAACTCCCATATTTGGCTAAAACATAATTCACCAACCTAAAAAGTATGTTAAAATTACAGCAGAAATCAGGTTATTTAAATATAGTCATTCCAGAGCCAATTGCATTCAAATACACATTGTTAATGGAGATCTAAAAGCTTAACCTAATATCAGCTAACATTATTTTTTAACTAAAAATAAATTATTACTAATAGCTTATTTCATATTGCCTAGACTTATTATCCTAAATAAGATTAGTGTTATATGACATGTCCATCAATTTGGATAAATAAGCTTTAAAATATTTTAAGTAAAAAATATGGGCCAAAATCTCCAATTGGTTAGCACAGACTTTTTTTCAAACTCTATTCTCAGCAGTGCACAGTAAATTAATGCCACGGTCAAGGTCATTATGAACTCCCATGCCTGAGTGTAACCTAATTAAGCAATTATGACTGTCAAATAACAGTAAATGGCACACAATATAAAATAATGATAATATAGTGAATATATGCTATAGGTTCCATTAGACCAAATCAATTCCTATTGCCGATAATGTTAACGTTTACTAATAAAACTGATATAAGCAGCGTTTCAACACACCCAGGAAGTATAGCAATAGAAAGTGTGGCACCTCACATCTAATCTAGCTGCAAGAAAATGGGGGGTCACGTATCATTTAAGAGATTTAATTTATGTTTTTAATAGCAACCGTCATTTTTGCTGAAAATTGCAGTTCCATTTTTGGGGGTACCCCGCATTAGTTTCAACCTCTGGTATATACTGCATAACAACTGTATAACAAATAAAAGTGTATTTATTTATTGTCAATGGATAATAGTATTTGCACAAATAATCAATGTCACATATTACTACCAATCACACCCACAGCTGCTTTTACTCCGTAAATATTTGACGGTGCACGTCGAACTTTGACACAGTACTCTCTTCTTTGGTACTATGCAACCTATATGTATGTCCCTATTGCTCTAGTGAACTGCAGATATCAGTCTAAGCTGTTTTAAGAGAAAGCTCAGTAATATTCATGAAGTTAATCACTGACAAAACATTGTTTGAACAACCATTAATGCCAGTGACCAATTTTCAAAATAAACTCAAGCAACAGGTAGTTAGTATTGTTTACATTTTTGCTATTAGTGATGACTGTTATTTTAACTAAGTGGACTGTTCTCTTGGCATGTGAGTGATATCGCACGCCTTTTTGCATAACCAAAACCGTTCTAATGCCAAAAAAAAAAAGGTTATAAAAAATTAATTTGTCAAATTAAGATATTTGAGTATAAATACAGGGCATACTTCAACAATAAAACTTGTAAAATAATCCTCAAAACGGTAATATTTTTGGGTGAAATTTTTTTTACCCTCTTATAAGTCGACCCCCCCAAGTTATAAAATAATTTTGGGTGAACAAAATTTGACTTATAGGCGAAGATATACGGTAAGTAGACTTTTCCATCTAAAACCACAGAACTGACCAATTACGTAGTCCCAAAGAAAAGAAAATTATCGTATCAAGCATTTTACGTACACCCAATAAAAAGAAATCCGATGTTTACCTTGGTGAAGTATGTCAAGTTATGTTACATGAATGTGCACAAGGCACTACAACATCAACATTAATATTTATGACCTCAACACTAATACTAACACTTGGTTAACACATCTAACCTGTATTATTATAGTGCACTCGCACTTGGATGACTAAACAATCAGTTTCCATAATAGGACTTGCTACATTATCCTGACCATGAACCGCAGTCATTCTGTCAACAATATCAATCTTCACTTTAGCCCATATGGTGTTAACTCTTAATTAACAAAATCATGACATTAAACTACATATTCAATATCAATCTCCACTTTAACCCATATGGGGTTAACTCTTAATCAATTAACACTAGCTTACCTAATGAATAGACATTCAGTCACAAACCTATGTGATCCATTAATTCAAATAACTAAATACTGAACCCACAGAACTTGGTTTCTATTACGAACCATTAAAATTTAAACAGTGGAGTTACTTCCCTTAATAATGCTAGACTGAAACTTCTATTTCTCTTCTGAACATTAAAATTACTTCCCTTGAAAACGCTAGACTGTAATTCTTTACCGATCATATAAGCCGATCGACCTACATATTACGCTATCATTCAAGGCAATTACATGTATTCATCTAGTTATTTTCCTTTGTTTTAAATTGAGTACAAACATAAAATATTTTGTATTCAACAATTACACTGTATCATATTATTAAAGTATTTTAGAGCAACTAATATAATCTTAATATAATCCTACATAACTTGCCAACCCCCAAGGTCATGCGACTCATCGTTCGCCATAACCATTTATTAACAAAACATCAAATTAACTGGACGTGTCAACTTGTTATACATATATTTACATAAACTGTGTTTTTCCCAAGGTGTGGGATGTGTAAGTCTTCTGTACATTGTGTTTTACTAACCAGGAAAGTGAAAATCCAACAAATGAAATTAGGAGCGACTTTTATTTCAAAAGCATGGCGTCTGACAACTTTGTAATACTAATAGCCAATCAGACTTCACCACGCACTATAGGTCCGTACCGTATCCACTATTTTCCGTAAATACAGTGGACAGCCAAATATTTCATTTTCTAATTTTATCATTTTGTTACACATGCACTAAATTACTTCCGTCGCGTTCTCACTCCAGTCGCTTGCAATAAAGGCTCTTTGTTAAATACTACTGAATAGTGAAGTAGTCATTGACTTGTTCTTTTATTTTTTGACGTTTATAAAGTTTCCTATTTCTATTGTTGTTTGTCAGATTGTGTGCAATCTCCTTGTTTTACAGAAAAGAAAATGGACAATATTTTTTTCTGCTCAACAGAACCCTGGAAGTGTACATTAATTTGACTAAATGACTAGTTGAGATTTTCTGTACCGCTAGCTGCATTATGACCTATATTCCATAGTATATCAGTCCTTGGCTTTTGAAAAACCATGGTGAGTGAAAAATCGCACATCTCAAAACGGTTAGGCAAGTGAAAAATTGCACTCATCAAAATGCTAAGGCGAGTGAAAACTAAGCATTATTAATTTATGAAGTAATTGGTACATATATTGCAAAAATTAACTAATAAACCAATAATGTGTTCTTCTAATTTTATGTACAAGTTTGGTTCATTAGTGTAGTCTGTCTTCTATTCCCTTTTAGGAATGGAGTTATTAAACAAATAAAATATTAGTGTTAATAAATATAATTATGACATGAACTGATGCAGACAGTTTGGTTTTTTAATTACAATATTCAGATAATTTGATGCACACAATTATACATGCCTTTTCAGTGTTAGATGGTTTGGAAACGTGTAGGAATAAACTTGTCTTGAATTTCATTATTATGTGCAACGAACATGGTTAGGAAAGTTGGGATTGGAAAACCCCACTGGTTCTGAGGAGGTACGTGAAACTATGACCCAAGCATATCAGGTGTGCACTACCGACTGAATTAGATCCATTATATTATTATTTAAAATTTTTAATAACTCGATAAACGTAGGATTAAAATTAGTTCAGTTGATAGTGTTGATTGGGGCATTGGCATTCACTTGGCATTTTTAATTAAATAATTACGCAATCAGTTTCCCTCCCTCAAGATTTTGTTACACGTCATTTGACCTACCACGACCAGTTATGAACGGCTGTGACATATGTGTTCTCAGCGTTACGTTAGTGATCTAGAACAGTACCAATGTTGTTGATAAAAAAATATACAAACTCCAACAAAATCTATCATTACAAAGGATTTTATTCCAAACGTGGGATGTCATAATAAAGATAATCTAAAAAAAAAAATCCCCATAATTTTAGACATCTTCATAAATGCAAAATAAGTTGTCACGTAAACAAGCAACAATTTGTGGAAATGAAGAATTAATGATTTAAATTAATTTAAAATTTGGGTGATATAACAGGGGTCATAGTAAATATATATACCAGTATACATCCATAGTTGAAGTATCCCAACTGATCTATGATAAATGATGTCATCACAAATTTATTTCCTGTGAACACTCTTAAGTTTGAAGTGCCAATCATGAAATATTACCACGCAAAAATATTTCCATTTACTTAAACTAAAGTTTGTTTTGTTTAACGACATATTCAGGTTTTCTGCTAGGGGGTAAAATGGGTATGGCATCATACCCAATTTTTTTGGCAGATTTAATTTTTTTAAGTTGACCTTTTGACAAAATTCATTACTGTTATTACTGTATGATTTTATTAACCCTAACCCTTAACATAACCCTTTTTTTTTCTGGGGGAGGACACACACATTGTACACAGTGGTAAAGCACTCACCTGATGCATGTCAGTCTAGGATTGATCCCCGTGGCATCGGTGTGGACTCGGACTATTTCTTGTTCCAACCAGTGCACCATGACTGGTATATATATCAAAGGTCGTGGTATGTACTATCATGTCTGGGATGGTGCATATAAAAGATTTCTTGCTACTAATGGAAAAATTAGGGTTACTTCAGACCTTCATTTTTGAAAAACCCAGGAGTGCTAAAAATCGCACTCCTCAAAATGCTTACGAGGGGAGTAAAAACGACACTCCTCAAAATGCAGAGGAGAGGAAAATCGCACTCCTCAAAATAATCAGAATTAGAGGTAAGAGACCGAGAGGAATTGCACCCATGAACATGATTAAGTTTGAGGAGTAATGATTTGTAAATTAAATATCTTAAGAGGTAATGATTTGTGTTTTCAAAATAAATATCCTAATTTAACTAATATGATAGTTGTTCTCAAAGATGAAGGAATGGGCCATTGCAGTCTTTCACAAGAAAAAGAAACACCATGAACACATTTATCGATTTCTTATGTATTATAATTATGCATATTATGTTGCATTAAAATTCTGAATCATGATAATCTGTTCACTATTTATGAATAAAGAATTGAAACTGATTTGTTTGTGTTTATTCTGTTTTATTTAAAACAAGTACAATAATTTTAATCTTCATCGCAGAATGATATGGTTTCTCCATGGACACAAACCTGTGAACTGAATGTGAATTGGCATTGTAACAACTAAGGTATTGTTATTAAGAATTTCTAATTGTAAAATATCTAATAAAACACTCAAAAAAATATAATGTCAGTAGGCCTATTTGTAAATCATTTAAACTAAAACGAAATTAAAAGTGTAACAACCACATGGTACAGGGTTATCACATTTATCATTATATCAAAATATACATGTCATGTACCTTCAAATTCTCTATTAAAAAATGATGATAATAATAATAATGACATAACAGAGATAATGTCAACAACATCTATTGTTTTCTACCCAAATATATCTTATTTTTACAAACAGGATTAACTTTAATTATCTGTGTACTGTAGTTAACACGTCATTTATTATACTACTAACTCGAATCATAACAACCCATAAAAAACCAAAAAAAACCCCAACATAACCACCCTTATGTAAATTTAATTTTAAAATATACATGCTTTACACTCGGCAAATTCGAATTACTGACTTGAAATTAAATCGGTGTATTTTTGTTTCAGGGTCCCGTCAACCGATCACATGTACTAGAAATCTGACTACCAAGGGCAATGTCCTTTGCTTTAAATCACGTGGCAGTATCGTGAAACAGAAAGTAGAAATGTCTACGAGTACATCGCTATGTTATTAACGAAAACAAAACCTGCTTTACTAAATTACTTTTTTGTTTGTGTACGCGTTTACTGTGATATCAACATGTATAAGGCCAAAAAAAGAAAGAAGTTTGTTTCAGGTAACATGGCCAAAAAAAGTAGGGTAGGTAGGTAGGATTTTTTTGTTTTTGTTTTAATTTTTTTTTTTAGTTCAAAGAAAGGTTACCCTACCTTAAATGTGTTTGCCAGAGAAAAACTCAGTCTCAAGACGAAAGACATGAAGGCAAGCTGTCTGAAAAATCTTAGTTTACTCTTTGCAGCCAGAGAGAAATAAAAACAATCTCACTGTCAATGTCAGTTTTAAGTTTCAGATGCCATTTTCAAAAGACAGGAAAACTAAAAAAGTTCAAACTATTCCTTTCACCAATAAAAGTCAGTAGATGACTGCACAGAAACTTCACAGCTTTGTCCAGTTTTGTCAGAGGATGACTGCACAAATTTGTCCAAGTTGGTCAATAGATGTTTGCACAAAAATTTCACAGATTTGTCCAACTTGATCAATAGATGAATGCAGAGCCCTCAAAAGTACCCGGTCTCCGGCGGCAAATCGCCGCCTGAAACAGCTTTTGCCGCCGCCTACTTTTCGTTGATGGTAAAAAAAAAAGTGCTTTCTCTTCTTTAATAAAGTCTCCTACAAAAGGGATCCAAACAAGGTGCCAAAATAGTTGTTTATTTGTCTTGAAATACGATTAGTTCACATCGAAATTCGATTTTTCAAATGTTTCTGGGGGAGGGCCCCCAGACCACCCGCTTTGACCCCTGCTATCATCACTGTTGTAGCCTGCTACTTCTTAAACTATTGAGGGCGCTGTGAATGCACAAAAACATTACAGATTTGTCCAACTTGGTCAATAGATGATTGCAATGAAACTTAACAGATTTATCCGTGTCTGTATTTCACTATTTCTTTTCCACTTTCCATCAGTTTTAGTACCAGATGCTAAGAAGAAATAATTTTAAGCAACACTGGTGCATCTGTGCACTCAGGAATGCCCATATTCAGTCCAACACATTCTTCATGAGTTTTTGTCCAACTTGGTCAGTGCATGATTGCATAGAAACGTAACAGATTTGTCCATGTCAGTATTTCACAATTTTTTTTCCACTTTCCAAGTTTTAGTACCAGATAGTGAGAAGAAATCCTTTCAAGTAAAACTGGAATATTTATAAACTAACATCTGTCCACTCAGAAATGCTCATATTCAGTCCCAACACATTCTTCTGAAGTTTTTGTTTTTTTTTTCAGTACTAGTTTTGAGATAGTATCAATGCTTATCTGGTTGAACGCTATTCTACAGCTTCAAAACTACCTATTTCTTTTTCCCAAATGGGCGCTGAACAATTGGCTGTTTCCCCTGTTGTTTGCATCCATCACAGATGGGCAGCACAGTCTTGAACTTGGTCTTCAACTCGGCATCAAGGTGTGCACCCTCTACACCACAGTGGGCACACAGATCCTTTCTACCAAGCTCTGCACTATAGTATGCCAGTTCGATGGGACTGGAACAGGTGAGAGAGGTCTTCACCTGGATACTTTTTATCAGGAGGTCGGTGGATGGGGGAAACAAATGAGCTCCACAGGTGAAGTCTGATTCACTCAAGGTGGTTGCAAGAAGAATCTCTTGGCGATGACTCAGTTTTATGTTGCGGTAAACCACACGTGGCTTGCTGCACTCCACGCAGAGAGCTGTAGCCCTTGCATTCTGAGCAGACTGAGACACCTGTCTGTGTTCAGTACTGCACGAAGTGGAAGGTGCAGGAGTCTCTCCAATTGTCACATCCGAAGAAGAGTGTGAGGAAGCACTGACTGCTCCTGTTTGTTTTACTTTTGAGCTACACTTTTTCAGAGAAGGCCGGTCTTTTTCTGTTGGAATAGAACCTTTCACCATCTCATAGGGCTGGTAGTGTTCTTGGCTGGAGTCAAGGATGGGTTCAGGCAGCCATGCAAGGTCGGCATCATTCACCAGTGGTGGAAAACAGCATGTCTTATCTTTACACTTTCGAATCTGAAATGTGTAATTTGTTTCCCAGCAATGTTCTTTTTTCCAATCCATGTATGCTTGGTTTTTCATGGTGTGCTGTTTCTGGAGTTTGTTCAGATCCAGGGAAGGAAACAAGGCTCGAAGATGCCTCTTCAGTGTTGATTTCATCATCTGTCACTGGGTCCACAACAGTTATAGGCTCATGTGTGAGCTTCAAACGTAGGAATCTGTTCTTGATCACTGACTGGACAGATTCAATAGACTGTTGCCATTTCTCTTTGATTTCTGGGTGCTTTTCGATCACTGACCGAACATCTGCAACGCTGGAGCATCTCTTCAGATATGATTCTGCTGACTCATCCATTGCTTCTCTCTCTGTTGCACAGTTCTGGAGTCCAATGTTGAGGACTGACATAACCCTCTCAGCAGGATTCACATAGCTTTGACCTGGAGCACATCTGGCAGCAATTAACATGTCAAAATTGAGTTCTTTGAACACACGGATAGCAGCACATTGAACTGCCTCCAGTGTGTTTCTTTGATCTGTACCACCATCAGTGTACTTGAGCAGAATTGTTGGAACTTGGAGAGTGTCCTTTTCAAATATCTTGACAAGCATAGCTGCATGCCGAAAGGGCGATGATGCTTGAAGCACAGTATCATTGATCATTGTTGTGACTTGCCACAAACAAATGACTTCTCTGCTGATGGTACTTCCTGCCTGACACGAAGAATGACACTTGGCGTCAAGGAGGCTTTACACATATCATTATCAAGAGCGCTCAGTTCTGACGTCACAGGTGCCAAACTCTCCCTCCCTTTCACACCAGTGGACACAGGGTTCCCAGGTTCTCCAACTTTGATTTTGGCCTTGTCATCACAGCACACTAGAAATTCTCCTTCAACTCCACGGTCTTCTGTTTGAGATACTTGAACAGCGCATTGCAGTAATGGTCATCTGGGTGCTCTGCTCTCAGCTGGCGTTTCTGTATCTTTCGTTGCACAGGGATTTTGGAGGTGAAGCTCAGTGCTGCATGGGTGAAAGGATTTGTGGGCGTGAACTGAAGTCGAACAAGGGCTTTCGATGGAACTGGTGTACCTGAAGGGCATGATGCAACAGTTTTGTCGATCAAGTCTTGCAGTGACAGCCATTCAGACATGTGTGCATGCCCATGTCGCCTGTCATCAGCAGCTGTTCTTTCTTCCACCTGTTCTAACAGCTTGCTGAAAAACATCAAAATATCCAGTCGGGCGACCTGCATTAAAATGACGCAAGTCAGCAAGCAAACCTGGTTCTCCAGTCCACAACAGCTTTAGTTGTTGCACAATTTCTGGATTTGTTGGAGCAGATCTGTCCAAGGCCAACTGAGAGTAAATGAATTCCAACAGTACTTGGCTGGATGTTTGCTACAAGCTTTACTTTGGATTTGAAGGATTTCTTCATTGCTCTGGTGTGACACTCACGAAGTTGAGGCCTCATTTTTTCCATCATCCGAGCTCCCTGGGTGAGTATCTCATTCTCAGTGCGGTTTTCGCAGACCTGTACGACACAAACTGTTGTGATGAGTGCACCACCTGGATTGAATTTCAAAATGTCACTTGGCACAGAGAGTTGGATTTCTTCCCAAAATCTCAACCTCTGCTGGCCAGAAGCAAAGGGCTCCAGCAGATGCTCTGACTCATCAAACACAAAAGGGTTATTCAGTCCCGATGATTGGACAGCTTGATCAAGAAGCACATATTTCTTGTTCATATGAGTAGTTGCACTTCTTGTTTGTACTGTTGCATACTCATCCACAGTGCGAACAGGATGCTCAAGGGACACGTTTCTTTTGGAAGTTTCCAGCTGTGCTTTTAGATACTTAGCATAAGCAGAGAGGCACTGGGCCAGCTGATCAATGTCTTGACCCATGGAGCGCAGAGCTGGAGTCACCTTCATGTATGGTTTATTCAGCAAGCTGAAGACAGCCTCAGCATGACCAACAAGAGCTGAATGTTCAAGCTGTAAACTTTTTTTTTTCTTGCGTTTCCAGTCATTGTATCCACTGAAATCTTCAAAAGCTGAAGGAATGCGCAAAACACTGGCGTGCCTGGCTGCTGCATCATTGATGGTGGTATGGTGACTTGTGATGTACCATAATGCATTTGTCAGGACCTGTTGAGAAAACAACCAGTATGCTCAATTCGAAAAGGAGACAAAAATGATATAAAAAGTATATTTGATAATAATTATTGGGGGTAAGGAGGAGGGATGTAGAATGGGGAGGGAGAGAGAGAGGACATTTTCATCAGATTTAAATATCAGGGAATAAAAATATTGATCAAATCATCTGACAGTCATGGATTTGTTAAAAACTCATTAAATTGCACAAAATTAATTGTATTTGTTTTTCAAATTTTGTGAAAAGTGACTGGGCATCCAGCACAATTTCTCTCTACAGCAAGGCAGACAGGCAGACAGACAGACAGACAGACAGAGACCGCACCTGCACAAAGTAGGCACCCTCTGTGTTAGCTGATGATTTGGAAAAATCAGCTCCCTTCTGCTTCATATGAATGAGGAGATTGTTATACAGTTCATCCTTCCTGGACAACCCAGACTTCATACCACTGCTGAAAAATAGTGTTAAAAAGTATACATCAAAATGAACTGAAAGAAAGTGCAGATAACACAAACAAGCTTCTGTTTATCAATGTGAGTGTAAACATTAAACACGGGGTGAAAAATTGACCTTTTTTAAGAATCAGGCCTTACTTGTCTCTTGAAATGATGTGTATGTGTAAAAGCAGGTCTTGTTGTTTAAGGTGAGCGGTTGCGATAGCAATCATACAGCGCACGTAATTTCAATCTGACAAGTGTGAAAAACAGCGCACGTTACACTCGACAAATGGCACATGTAAAATAAATTTGTGTATTTATTTCCACTATTTATAAAATCAACAATTTTTCTAGCTCATGTAGCTGATAGGAAGATACTTTTATTAAAACAAAAATTAAAAACATGGCATATTTTTCTTTGTTGAGCAAATCGGGGAAAAATTGGTTTAACAGACAATTTTGTAGATGTACCAGTCAAAATTTAACCGGTGCACCACTGCTTATTTTATTTACTGCTAATTAAGACATATTTTACTATTATTAATGTAAATTAAATACAATGATCGTAATAATAATAATAATAATAAAAAGTCATCTATTTTGATTTAGTGCCATATTGGTTCTTATTAATAAAAATTCTACTTAAACAATGCAAAAAAGCGGATCAATTATTCACCTTGTTTAACAAGCGTAAGAGTAAGTTGTTTGTGGAGTGTAAGTGATGTTACCGATTTAGGGTATCTTCTCGCTATGACATGTTACAACAATAGACGGGTAGTTGCTGTTACAGCAATCCCATATTCCTTATTTAGATCACTAAATTTTTGGTCAACCGCTTGATGCTGTTCTATCTATAGCATTTACATCGTTGTTTATGTTAACCGTTGTTATCGTAGGTGTTTAGATTTTTTTCAAAATTACTATATTCAGTACATTTTGGAGCCATTATAGAATCTGTCAGCCACTATTTCGTGAAAAAAAAGGAGGGGGGGGGATTCCTTGATTTGAACGACACTAAAAAATAAACTATTAAATAAAACTTGCAATGGGGGGGGGAGATCCACACCCCCCCCACCCCACCCATCCCATATACTCAATACTAAATAAAAATTGTTTTTTAAATCGGCAAAAAGAAGAAGAAAAAAAAGAAAGAAAGAAAGAAAAGCTATTAAATAAAACAAACGCCCATACACTCAATACTGAATAAAAAGTTTAAAAAAAATAAAATAAAATAAAGTCTGTTTAATACATAATTATAATTAAGTACTGAATTAGACCTAACGACCGTGAAGGCGTGAAACACTGGTATTGCTGAAGACTATTTTTAAACGTAAGTGAAGCGTAGCATTGATAAGGAACACTGACAAGTGGCGGACAGATTCTATAACCGTACCGAAATCACATGACATCATTCTTTTGTACTTTCATATAGGCAGTTTGCTCTGTGAATGTGGGTGTGGGTGCGAGCACGCGTTCCTATGCCGTAAATACTACTTAATTTATTGTATCAAGTCGGTGTTCAACAAGTTTTTTTTAGTATCACTGCGCCTACCTGCTTGTCTTCTTTGGAGGCAAATTGCGGTCATGGGATGCCATCATAAGCAACTTTAAAGCATCAGGTGGTATTTCGATCGATGTTGACGCTCGTGCTGTATCTTCATGTGCATCGTCTGTGCACACGAATCGGACTGCATTCAAATTGAAGGTCGAGGCGAGATCGCCTACAGTGAGAGCCCAGTCTAAATCATAGCCATCGCCTATAGCTTTGACGGAAAACCCCTCTTGTATCTCTGGGTGCACTATGGAAAACGTCACTGACTCGACACGTTGAAGCAAAAGCCCGGATAATTCTCACCCCATCCTTCACGTGGGTGCATTTTTCAACCCTGACGGCTAACGCAAACCGTACACAACTTGCCGTCATTTTTATTCTCAAGAGTGCTTTCCCCTGACAGAGTAGAGTTATCCTACTTGAGTACTTCTGTCGTCAGCTTTGTCGATCCACAACCACAACTTCTCTGTGCGCTTCTCCCCCCCCCCCCCCCCCCCCAGCAGAAAAAAAAAGTTCATGGTCGGTGGCAATATTTAGGGTCGGTCGGGTGACCGGAAACAAACGATTTTTTTTGTTTGGCCTAAACATTATACAGTAAACATTATATATATTGGACAACGCACCTATTATTTTTCTTGTACGTGATCAAAACGACGACAGTATAAATACATTTCACGATCATTAATGCATTGTACGAAATTAAACAAACAAAATCGACGAGATATTAACAATAAGTGAACTCCTAGCTGATTGGCTCAGTGTAAAGATAAAGAACCAATCGTGTTTCAATATGTAAAAAGTATTCTAGGAAGTTCATTGTGAACAGAATGGAAAGATTTGTGGCGTTGTGGATTGGATTCAATAAACATTTAAAATGGCCGAGTTAAAAAATAAACAACACAAGCGTGATTTGTTCAATTTAGGGGTGCGTTATTTTGCGCCCGTCAGATTGAGTTGACGGGGGTTCACAGGCGTGATAGCGCTCGCGCCCGTCAAAAACAAAGGTCTGTTACTTCTCTAAGACTATATGTCAAACTTACTTTAAAAATGTTTGACATCTAATAGCCAATGTGCTCTAGTGGTGTCATTAAACAAACTTTAACTTTTGTTTGTTTTGCCAAAATTGGTACAGACAGGACACAACTGTTTGAACAAGTGATGTGTATTTCAGGGTTAAGCTAAGAACAAATTGCAAGTCCTGATTTGAGATCTAGACAAGTTACATGTATATGGACATTACTACATGGGAATGTTGAAACAGGATTTGGCTTGTACATGCACATATGTGTATGTTTATAGCTGTTTCTTATTTGTACATGTCCTTACAACATACCCATGTCAGAATGTCTGCTTTAATAGTGTGACATAAACATGGAGTTGGTACTCTGTAAATAGGTATATATATGTAACTAAGGTATATATATGTAACTAAATAATTATATCAGTGTTAGAAAGAAATTTTTGGGTATTGCTCTATGGAATTGAATGCAAACACAGTCAACAGGGGTATGGGGGGTCTCCCCCACAAAGAAAATGGGTTTAGGTTAGGGTTAAGAAAATCATACAGTAATGATAAGTTTAATTAATTTTGTCAAAAGGTTAACTTAAAAAAAAAAATCTGCAGACATTTTTGGGTATGGCACCATACCCATTTTACCCTCTGGCAGAAACCCTGTATATGTATTGCAGGCCTGTGAAAATTGCAAGACTAATATTTTCATTCCAGCGTTGTTCAAGCAAGTCTTAGTTACCCATTTGCCATGAAAATATTGAGGGAAGTGATTATTGATTAATGATCCTTTAATTTAGATTATCATGATGGGGAGCCATTTAAGATATTACCATATTGATACACATGCTAAAGGGAGCAAATTATTGCTGTTCCTGGACTAGTCTCATGGGAGTGATGTGGGGGACAGTATTTTATAATCTTTGGTTCACATGATTTTCACCTAGGTAACTGATTGTTCACGGTTACACAAAAATATATAAATGGCATAGTGAATAACATTCTGATGATCCTGAAGTTTGTTTCTTTTAATTTTAGAATGTAAAGGTACACCATGTAACTGATTTGCAGTTTGCATGAATTTAAAGTTGCCTGACTGTCACAGTGGTCCACATGAAAGATATGGTCATGATGCAAAAATGAAGTGTGTTATTTTATTTTATTTTTGCGTAAACCCTGGTTTATGCTTTTCTAAAAAATTTCAGAGGCCTTGTGTTGCCTTGGTGTGAACTTCATTTAATGGTTAAAGCAGGGGTGAGCAAAAGACCAGATTGCTTGCTAGCCCTGGGCAAGTGAAAAATGCAGCAGACTACCTAAAACAGTGAAGGGCAATAATTTTGAGAGCTCTGTTAACTATGTCAAATAAAGTCATAGTTTAAGTGTTACTGCTTCATGTAAATGCTATATTTCAACAAAAAAAATTCTTGAACTATCTTGTCATCTAGTATATATCGAGTTGTTTATTGTTTCTGTGTCTAATTGCTTTTTCATCTCCTGCTGGTCCAACTGGAGGGGACGATAGGTTTCATCTCTGTTTGTCTGTCCATCTGTCCCACATATAGTTTGTATATAACTTTATTATATACTGTTAAAAATTAAGTTAAAATTTTATGGAGATATCCTAATTTTTGGCAAAGTTATGGCCCTTGAACTTAGGAGATAAGACAATTTATTGAGCCCGGTAGTAGGATGTTTTGGTTTGTTTTATATTCATCTAGTGTTGATTTAGATGAGGAACTGATTTAAACCTACAGCAGTCGCATAATGATGTTTGGTTTGAAGAAAAACTCGGATCTCGATGTTTAAGGGGAGCTAACACTCGCTTCCAATTATCCGTCCCCTTGAGACTATTCCAGGAGAGTGATTTTTTGCTGCATTTGACATGTGAATTTATATGGATCAGAATGGTAACTGAGCATACCCCTCTATTTTTTCATGGCAATGTCTGACAATTTGAATACTTCACAAATTACTAACCTGGTACTTTTTCCTGAGACTTACTATAACACTTCTTTTTTTAATTCCTCCATTCACACATGTACATGACATACGACGTTACCGCTCTAGTGAATTTTCCTCAAAGAGCAAAGTCATAGTTTACTAAAAATAGACATCAATATAACTACCAAGTTACCAAGCCGGGTTAACCTTGGAGTCATTAATTGTTTGCAATTCATAATTCATTACACATATATGAAGTGACGAATACGTATTCACATTCTTGAATACAAAAGTGAAAAGTTTTTGTTTTTTGATATGTATTAATCAATTTAAAACCATATTTGTATTTCCAGACTTCTCGCTAATAATTATACAAATTTATTTTGCTTTAACCCGCGCTTGCGGTGGGTCCTACCGACAATACAATGGGCGGAGCTTCAAGCCAGAAATAATGATCACGTGATATAAGTCTAGCGACAAGGTCACAGTCTATGAGTTAAAGTTAAACAAATACACGTGGCCTCAGAGAAAGAAAGCTGTACTCACGCAATGTTAGAATGAAGAACCACATTCCCAGGTTGTTGTGTTTTTATCATTTAGATTAGAAATAAATATGATCCACAACAGAATAAGTAAGTAAGCTTCTAATTCGGAATATGTTCACATTGAAGAAACGTGTTGATTATTTTAAAAAAGGCGCCACAAATACAGGTTGGTGTTAATATTTAGTTTAGTCCATTTTTCTAAAGGGCGAATTTTCTTATCTGCTGACAAGATACATATGAGAAAACGACAATATTATTTTATTTAATAATGCACAGTGAAATTCAACGTAGTATATATACATGCATATAATTGTTTTTATTGCGACACTGAACTCACATTATTCGAGTCAGAATATAAGAGTTTTAGTAGCTTTGTCTCCTTTACAGCGGAATGTCGCACATTCCTGGTAATTAAATTATCGGGGCTATTGTTTTAGTTTCCATCAAAAGTCCGCCAACGTTTGCTGACAAATCATGAGTGAAAAAAGGGAATTATGTTTTAAAATAACCCAGGGTTCGCACGCATCCTGGAAAACCCTGGAAAGTGCTTAAATTTTATTTTCATCCTGGAAAGTGCTTAAAACTCCTGGAAAAATGAATTAACCCCCCTGGAAAGTCCTGGAATTTTACTATTTTTAATATATATATTTTTTCATTTAATAATAATTATTTGGAAAATATATTTATAAATAATCGCATTTGACGTCTGGTTCCAAACTATATCCTTCATGCAACAGTAATTATAAGAGGTCGACTGTCATTGGTCAACTGTTAAAATGTATACACAGTAAGAAGGCGTGGACATAAATGAACACAACTTGTGATTGATTGAATAAATTATGTAACTGTAAGCAGTCTTGTTTCTGACGTTTGTGAGTTCGAAACTACTGTCAAAGATAAATAATTTAGTAGATGGCAGTAACCAGCGCCTTCCAACAAAACAAATACCGTACTCATAAGGCTTATGTCTGCTATTCTTCTGTGCAGCGAGACTCATGCAAAAGTTGACAACTTGTAGTTGACACATATTCTTTTGATCTCCATTGAAGTCTTAGATGACTGAATACACAGCAAAAAGGTATCCACATGTCAAGGCATATCAACGAAGCAACCAATTGACTAAATAAAAAATTTAGTCTTAGATCTTGTTAGTACAGTAATGTTAACAGCTGGTAAAAATGTTGCTAAAATCCATTTCAATTTATATCAGTCAAATTAAGCATAATATTTTAGTGGTATTGAGGTAAAAATTTGTTTGATAACCTCAAACTGCTCAGTGTGCTCAGAACAGACAAAAAAACAAAACAAAAAAACAGATGTGCTCAAATTAATGAGATTTAAAACCCTGATAGAATAATAATCCATCAAAGTATATATATATTTTAAAAGACTTGTAATTCACTTACAAATAAACAATTAATAAATAAACAATGTACTGGGGTGTCATTATGTAAAAATAACATATAACATTGTTTATACTCAATTTCGGCCTGCTAGTTTTGGGCACAATTTTAGGCCTTTCGTCTTGGCTTTGGTGCAGTCCAAAAGTCCCATCTATATAAAGTTATATAATTCTGAATCATGACCAAAAATAAATGAATTTTTACCCAAAATGATTGAAACCCTCAAAAACATTTCCACAATGTGGTTAGATATGTATTATGGTTATGGGGTGTTTTGCTGTATTAAGACACAGATGCATGCACACCTGCACACACACAGTCAAAAAAGATATGTACACTACAATATTTTTTTATTTATGTATTTTTACAACTTTAGCATCCATGTGATATAACTAGATTAGGTGTAGCTTATGTTTGAGACATAACAACCACTGAATAAACAGTTTATTGGGGTGCCATTAAAAAAATATTTTCCAGTGCTCTAGCTGTAAAATAGCCCTGGAAAATGAAAATGTGTTAAGTGTATGAACCATGATAACCAAGGATCAAGCGGAAGCTCTATTGGCATTCTATCGTTTTAGCGATTTTGATTTAGACAATGATGTTATAAAAAATGAATGGTCATTTTGTGAGGACGAAGGTAGTGCTCACATTGAAGAAGCGTCGGACGCGCACTGGTTGACAGCACCGGACCGGATTGCTAAAAATACCTGTTCTGGCTCTCGGGAAGGGTCGCAAAGAATTCTCGAACAAAGTGATGGACACAGCAGAACCTCGGCCAGACAACACAGCACACCTACTGACGATGAATGTTCATCTTGTTTTTGTGTGCCATGTGTCACGTCTGATAGACAGAATTGGTTAGGAACTGGCGCCGCACCCTATATTCGTAATGCTGGTTTACGGAAAGAACGTTATAAAAAATTCAGGAAAATGTCGTCGAGGTACATGGCTTGATGCCCAATATTAACAGAGCAAAATGCGATCTTTAGATAGAGGTACCACCCAGGAAAATGTCTGGACACTGAGAGAAATGATGCCACACTGTTCTGTCGTTGGTCAGGTCATTATACCCAAACCCCGATGGTATATCGTATATGGGGCATAAGTGGCAATAAACGGTGAGTAGACACCTGTAAAGGCATTATTATTAAATGTATTTTGCAAACAACATGTTTGCTACCTTGCAAGTGAGGGGCAAAAATACTATTATTCCACATGGCCCATTCCACTTGCGCCTTGTTACTCATGGTTGTCATGTGACATAACTAAGCTACGTCACATGTCCATATACGACTATTCAATTCTACGCTTCGGAGTTATAAGTTCCAGTTTACCTCTAATTACAATAGTTTTGTATAGAAATTAAAAGCATTCTTTATTTCTCTTACATTTATCTACAAGTGTATCAAATTTGGAGTTATAATATGTTCTAATTCATCCATAAATATTAAAAATGTACCCCCAATAAAGCTGTTTCTTCAAACTGTCAAACTTTCAAACATTTTGGATTTAAGCTCCGCCCACTCCTATTTATATCGCCGGCGCCGGTTTAATGAGCTATTTAAATGTTTGCATATTGAAGTTACATTGCATACACTAATAAAATATGCTTGCCCATGACTTTTGTCATACAGTTTTTTGACAGAAGAAAAACCAAGGTAGCCTGCACGTTGAACAAAAATGCTTGATCTAATATAAAACATGTCCGGATATTATCAAAACAAAATTGGTATGCCAGTAGAGGTTTAGTGGTGAGTCATTACCCTTGAACGCCTTCTTGTTTTGAGTACAAACTCTGGCTATGCAACCTTAACGAGCCTGTTTGAACCGTAATTAAATGTTTACAAGCATACATGTATAAAACCAGTTCCTGTCTACTCATCTATCATCATGAAAAACTTCTTTTTGTGGCTTTGATGTTTGTCTCAAAATTTCTTTCAACTATAATATCTATTATTTCCTATTTAAAACTCCATTGTTTTTCCAGGGAAGGCAATAATCCTGAAGATCATGATCGGATTACCTACGGCAAGCTTCTTGAAGAGGTCTGCAAATGTGCCAATGTCCTGAAATCATTAGGTAAGTACTGCTTGTTTTGTTTTTTCAAAAGAGTATCTCAGGGTGTAAATTATGAGAAAATTGGGTATCTTCTGAATGCATTGATGTGTGTAAATATAAGTATGAAAAGTTGAAGTTTGTGGCGGCAGCAGCAGTAGCTGCTACAATTTGCAAACTACTAATGAAAACCTTGGCCCCAATTTACATAGCCTTGTCCTTGCAAGTCTTTTTGCATTACACTGCATGAGATCACAAAATTGCTAGAGATTAATGAATTAGGCCCCATTACAACAATAGGCAAAACTATCAAACTGAGGGTAAACATTTTGATCATCCTGTATTCTACTTCCCAATAATTCATAACAAATCTACTGTACCTATCACTGATGTAAGAGATATACAGTCCTTGATTTTTGAAAATTATAGGCGAGTGGAAAATCGCACACCTCAATATGCTAAGGAGAGTTAAAAATCACTCTAAAATAAATATAATAAACAGTAGCTCCTATTGGATTTTGACTGGTACATCTACAAAATTGTCTATTAAACCCGTATTTCCCCGATTTGTTCAACAAAGAGAAATACCAGTTTAACGACTGCATGGAAGCCACTGCAATGTTTTTAATTTTTATTGTTTTAATAAAAGGACCTTCCTATCAGCTAAATGAGTTATGAAAACTTGATTTTTGTAAATAGTGGAAATAAATATACCTGTCTATTTTACGTGCGCTGTTTGTTGAGTGTAACGTGCGCTGCTTTTCACACTCGTCAGATTGAAATTATGTGCGCTGTACAAGCGCGATCGCACCCGCGCACCTTAAAAAGCATGGTCTGATATATATTTGTTATGTTTACAGTAAGCAATTGTGTTGATAAGTAGGATTTTTCAGCATTTAAGTTATAACAATATTGTCGCAATAATTAATTAAATTAAAAGAAAGAAAAAAACACAATCATACTACTATATAATTTATATTTTTCAATTATGTGTATTTTTGCTTTAACCGAAACAAAATGCCATTTGAACTTCAATTTGTAGTTGGCAAACAACTTAAAACCTAGATTCACAGAATATGATAAAAAGAAATGTGTGGGGGGTTTTTAATGGTTCATTTATTCTGAATGTTTTTAGGTGTAAAGAAGGGTGATCGTGTAGCCATCTACATGCCCATGATATTAGAGCTTTCCATTTGTCTCTTGGCTTGTGCTAGAATTGGTGCTATTCATTCCATAGTGGTAAGATTTAGATTAATATTTGTTTTAATGCTTTAGAAAATATTAAGACAAATCAAATTGTTAAACCATTAACCTGATGATTATACAGAATACAATCTGTTTTGTCTAATGTTTTGTTTCAGACTGCATTTAATTTTTTGTAATTTTTAGTGCTAAGCGTTAAAATGATAACTGACATGTTGATTGCATCAAAAACTAAATTGTCTTTTTTGTATACATGTGATGCATATGATGATTTCACTTGTAGCTTCTATTTACTCATTCTTTCTTAATCTAAATACAGACAAACTTTGTTATGTAAACCTTAAAGTCAAGATCTAAATAGATATCTTAAATGTAAGAAATTGTTCAATGTCATAGTTTTTAAAAACAATGGCCCGAATTTACAAAAGGTGATCATCGCTCGTTTATCTTAGATGCGTGTAAGTCTTAAACGCGGCTAAAATCACACTTGTACAAGTGTGGCTAAACACCTGTGTTTATCGTATATTATGAAACTAAGACGACATGTAGTTTGCTATTGTCTTTAATGGCTGACAAGTTTCCATTCTTATATCACCCTGTAACAATATAATTAAAATACAATATAACAATACATTCATTATACATATATAAATCTCAGGAGACACAATATATAATATTCCATCATTTAAATTATAGTATTTAACATGCCATGACATATAAAAGTAATTAATGCATAATACAAAATATGTCTTATGATTACAACAGACATAGTTATAATACATACATACATAATATACATTATCACTCACATGTCCAAATAATGATTTAACATATGTCTCCATTATCACAAATACACAAGATATTATCAATCATGTGAAATACATACATGTCCTGAAATAAGAATTATATTATACAAATACATATACAAATATATTACATACCAAGTATGTGACACCAGGGCAAATGGAACTGGTCACACTTAAAAGGATTGACGTATCTGCATAAAAGAATTACAATAATAAATAACCACGCAGACACGTTATGTTTCATAAAATATATAATAAAATACAACAATCTCTAAAGTGTTCATCACCACAAACATACACACTGCATTCATACTAAATTATGTTTATCACATATTTAGATATAGATTAATCAAATTACTGAATTAATAAGAATTAATATTACACTGTACAGTTTATAACGTTATACAGAAATATATAATAATTACTTGTTGTAAAGCATGATTTAGTCTATTACATTTACATTAAAGTATATGTTATTATAGTGTAGCCAAACAATAAATAACCTAACTATAACTAACCTTAAATCTTCTCTAGAAATATCTTCCAATAAATTGAGCAAAAATGAAGTATTAACTCCAGAAGAGCAAACTATAATGTGGACCACAATACCAGACGTACACCAGTATTTAAGAAAACAGTGAACTGTACTAAGCTATCATAAGAACACTAAAACCACATCAGCTTACACTGTACCCAAGCTGGAAACAATAGGACAGGCGCGGCGCATGGGTGATAGTGCTATTGTTACTAAGTTGTGCAAGTGTCATACATGCTTGTGCAATTTGTAACAAGCCAAGATACCTGAAAATAGTAATCAACTTGTCATTAAGAATAAAATAATTAAAAGTACACAATCTGTTGTAATTCATTACCTGTTTATGGAAATAAAATAATTAATTACATGAAAACAAATAAAACCAATGCATTAATATAAAACAATAATTATATACAAATATCCACAAGTCAATATTATTACATGTAACCTGTACGGGTCATTATTTAATTGGAGGCACAAATGCCATCCGAAAATTTTGATTGGTATAAAATGATAACATGTTTTGTTGTTGTTGTATCATTATTTATATTAACTATCTTAATAAGACTCTTTAAACATCCAAAACATAGTTAAACTCTTTCTATGTGTCAGAATTCAAGGTTAGTAAATTTCAATGCCTCTTACCAACATTTGAAGTAAAGCAAATTTAATAAGCAATGTATTTGTTATTGGAAATAATTATTTTGTTTCTTTATATTTGACAAAAAAACACACAAAACCCCCAACATTTCTCAGATATAATTGTCATTACCGTTACAACCTCTCTTAAATATTGTAATCATTTAAGAAAGATGGATATCTCTCAATAAAAAAAATCACTATTTAGCACGATAACATGTTGGCAACACTGAAAGACAATGTTTAAGTATGAGGGGTTTTTTCTGAAATGAAATGTTTTGCCAGTTGGACAACCTAATTGTCATGAGTATGTTTATTGTCTGTCATTACCAAACGCTATTTTTAAATAAATAAATGCATTTGCAAACTAATTTTGAGATATTTTGCTGAAATAGTGTGTCGGTAATAATAGATTTACAGACTTCAAAACAGCTTTATTATTATGTAAAATTAAATAAAATATCATTGCATCAGTACTGTCACATTTTGGGTGTGTCAATAATGGTAATGACATTTACTGAAATGTCATTTTGTGCAATATTAAAACTTGCAATTACTCTTTTATACACACACACACACACACATATATATATACACACATACACATAAACACACACACACACACAAACACACACATAAACACACATACACATACACACACACACACACACACACACAAACACACACACACACACCGCTTTCTCTTGACCCTGTCTTGTACGTTTATGTGCTCGTCTTTAGACATAATTTCTATGCTCTTTAACATCTTCCTGAGCAATTTCGAGCACTCGTAATGCATCCATCAGCACGGTTCAGTTCGTTTTGTTGATGAAAAGTGTCGATTACTTTGACTTAAACAACCCCTTTCGTGTGTTTAAGTATTCCATGCATTTTAAACGCAGGTGTATAACTTGGTGATCTTCATTGTACGCACGTAACATAAACGTGCTTCGTAATTTGGTTACTAAAATACACACTTGTTTTAAATAGTTACACGCGGTTAAGGGATAAACACCTTTTGTAAATTTGGCCCGATATGTCTATTTCGAAGTATCGATATTTCAAGGTTACTTATTTTGTCCCTTCAACATCAAGTTAACAAAGTTTGACTGCATGTATTTTTGTACTTATCTTTATCTAACAATAATGCACGTGTATATTTCTCATGTATTCTTGTCAAACTTATTGAAAACAAAACTTACATTAATCTCTTATAGTTATACAGTCGGATCGTGTTAAACAACGACCTTCTTACTTTGTCTTGTTATCTTGTTAGCTGTTGTAACACTTTTGTCACAAGTTATCACTCCTGTATATATATACATACTGTCATATAATTGGATTCCATTTTTAAAAATGAGCTTAATATGTTAGTTTCCATAATAATGATTAGTTTAACGAGAGCTGACTGTATTTACATAACCAAAAATAGAACGCTTTTAGTTTTCAGCATACAGTATCTAGTTGGCAATGCTGAAGTTTAAGTACTAATTATTAATTTCATAATTATAAAATAAAAGTTTATAGTCTCAGGACTTTAACTTTATAAGTAGAACTTATATTCTGATTGAGTATGTTGAGCATTGTTTTTTAGTGATGTTCAGATTGAGTGTGTTGAGCATTGCTTGTTAACCCATTTAATCAATTAATCTAGCACAACTTTATACAGGCATTGAATTTGGGTATTTGATTTAGGATTCTTATGAAATCATAAAATGGTGTAATATAGATATTTTGAGATTCTATCTCATAATCCTATGCTTCAGAATACAAATCTGGCATTCACGGAAACATGGAATTGTGATAAATTAACAGCCTTTTTTAATGATACATTTAATGTGACAGGCCTCCAGATTTCACAGAAATTATCATTTTCGGTATTGTGTCAGCAAAATCATGGAACCAAAATTTATTACCCATTGGTTGTAACATAATCCAAAATTACTATCATTACCAAAAAATAGTTTCCGATGGGTTCCAATGATCACTGGACATGGAAATTAAAAGGTGTTTCCATAAAATTTAAAATCCTGATGTCTGCAGTGTTCAGTAAACAGACCTAATGGGCCTAATGATCATTTTAACAGACACACAAATTAATGGGATTCAAACCAAATAATTATAATAAATATAGAGATGAAAGATTTCCATAGTTCTATGCAATATTTCCAGATTTCCCACTATAATTTTCTACTCTATCTAAAAACATCTGATATGTGTTTCTTTTCTGGTTTTGGCTGTTACTTCAAAATGCATATACTCTAAACGGGGTTGGGGTGTTGTTATTTTAAGACAATTTTGCAACTTCTCTGTTATTTCTCGTTCTTTTTAATAATCTAGTTAGAGTAGCAATGACTCCCCTCTGTTTGTTTTCATGCCAAAGTCTGCATCACTAAATAATGAATGGTCAATAAGGCCAAGTAAAAAAAAATTGTTTGGTTCCTGTTACATGCCAAAAACAAATAGGGTAGGTAGGTAGGGAAAATGTCTTCTTCTCCCCCCCCCCCCCCCCCTCCATTTTTGCGCTAATATTTCCTGAATAGTATAGCAGATTAATATATTAAAAGCTCTTTCTTTGTGTTACAGTACAACTGACAATACATACTCTAATGAGAATCATTTTCTATAAAAAAAAAAAAAACATGTCGAAACCTAGTCCAACCACAATCAGTATTAATGTAAACACCACTCAAGTCTAATACTACACAGTAAGGTTATAAACTACGATAACACTAAAATAACACTATAATTTGTTCATTGGAAAAAAGTTTTAATATCAAAGGTCTGATCCACAACATGGTTACACCCCCTCACAACTACAGCAGCAACACTGATCTTCCCGGCCTATTTCATTGCCAGTATTGCAGTAACAAAATGTACATCATGAACACAACGAAGATGTCAATAAAAATTAACAAAATAAGTTAACAAAAAGATCTCCATACTAACTATCCTCATAGCAGAGATATCAAAAGAAAACAACTATTTCCAGCTGGCCAACAGTGACGTTTGAATCATCCACCGCGATATCGTCATCCTTTAGTTCAGCTTTACAGCTGGCTTGAAAATGAAATCTGACACCGGGGAGGGTGAATAGTAGAAAATAATTCCTTGAATGTTGTTTTATTTTAAATTGATTTAAATAATATTATTTGATGTGAATGAGCACATTTTTGACATTCTACTCTGTAAATGGAAGACGCCATTGACACCACATGCTCTCAGGCGTATTCTTGTACTCATTCGGAACTACTCGGAACTTGTGAATCCAATCGGAACACCTCGTCACATTCCGCTACGCTTATATTTCGTGGAAATGTACGAGGAGTTCCGAATGGCTCTCGGAAGCTTTTCATTTGGAACTCTTCAGAAGTAAAATTGCGCGAAGTGTTCCGGGTCTTCTGGTAATGAGATCTTGGACTGACAGATCTCGTGGCATCTCTCTGCAGTTGTTGTTTTTAGAGTCGACGAAAATTAGGATTGATATTAATGGGAGGTTAAAAAAAAGTTTAGTGTTGGCACCAAAACTCTAGGGACGGTCGGGTAACCGGAACCAAACCATTTTTTTTACTACGCCTAAGGATTGTATATAGATGTGATTGTCATTTAGGTATTAATATTGTTATGTGTTAAAGTTATTGCCCTTTATTGTACAGTTCTTTGTAAAAAATCCAAGTGTTCACCTGATTGTGATTGTCAAACCTAGGACTGTTCAGAACTTGCAGAAAATAACACAACATCATTGATTACAGATTTTGTTGTTCAAAATTGATGAGCTGCTACATCAGTGAATACTTGACGCTTTCATATTTTAACATGTTAACACTTTATTTTCGTCATTTGCTGTTTTCTAGTTTGGTGGCTACTCTTCTCTCTCAATTGCTGAACGTGTGTGTGATGGTCGAGCAAAGATTATATTTATAGGAGGTTGGCCTCATCTGTACTAATACTGTCATGCTTCGTTTCTAAGGTTACCTGTCAAGGCATGAAATATAATTGTGTGGTTACTAAGGTTGTTAACAGCAAACTTGAAACATAAGATTTTAAAAACAAGTAATTTTCATACATGTACATATACATGTATGGCAAACATTTGTTAGTATTTTCTTTCTAATTTCAATATTGTTGCCCAAACCACACAAAATGTTTCAAGCCTAGTTATAGTGTTCAAATGCCTTAAAATCTAGAAGAACATATTTTAAAATGTATATTTTAAATATCTCAGAATTTATATTTCTATAATGACTAGCATATCTCTGTTGGTTATATGATGTTATATGTTTGTATTAATTGTGACACAGATCACATATTTTCACTCACTTTTGTATTGATTGAAATTATATATCTGAACAGTGACCTAATAATGTAAACACTAGATCTCAGAAGGCACATGGATTCTATATTCACAACAACCAGCTTAGTCGCCTCATGCTCTAATCATAGCTGCTTGGTTTGCTTGCACATGTTCTCTTTATGCTTGCTCTTTATTTATTTGACAAATTTAAGGTTAAACATTTACAGTAATACACCTTCAAAGAATAATAAATGAAATCTTACCTACTTGTAACAATCCATGTTAGAAATGTTGGGTTGTTTTAGCAATATTCTTTTACATTCCATCTGTTTATCCTCATAGCATTTCATAATGCTAAATTTAAAGGTATACCAATATTGCTCTCGCCATTCATGTACTAAGTAAAGATCATATGTATTAAAATTGTAGCACCAAACTTAACATTTATTTAGGTATTATTGAAATAATGGTAAACATTGTGTTAAGAAAAGTAATAGATGATTGCAATAAACTGTTTTAGTGAAAGCAAGGCAGTAAATTATTTAGTATTTTGTAAGGATGCAGGATTTTAGCTCAGTGTTTAATTGTACATAATTAAGGTGCAGAAAGTCTTAGGATTTAATCGACTTAGTTGACAGTCCTCTGCAACATCAAGGGTCATGGTATGTGTTGTCCTGTATCTGTGTTTAGAAATGAGTGGTCAGTGTGTAAATGGAGGGACTTCTCTAGGATAGAACTCTCTGGTGAAGGCAGAGGTTGTGTCCACAACAGACATACTTGAACGGTTATCTGATGGAAGCATGCCAAAAATTAACCCACACCCAAACTTAACAAAGATTAGCATTTCTTTTGTGCTGGATTAGTTGTGACAATTATAACATGTTAAATTAGACCAGCAGCGTGAAGCTAAAAAAATGAGCATACCCCTACCGGAGGTATAACAAGTTAAAACTGGTATCAAAATGAAGCTTATGCTCTCTAGTTTCAGGAAATGAAGCATACCCCTACCGAAGGTATAACAAGTTAAAACTGGTATCAAAATGAAACTTATGCTCTCTAGTTTCAGGAAATGATGTTGTACTTGGCAAAATTGGTGCACAACATGCTCGTTTAACCCCTTTAGTCCCAAAATGCACTTTAAAATTGTACATCCATGAATCTTCAAATTGTTTGATCCTAGTTATAGGAAATCACAATTAAGCCCCATATGCTGCAGTGGGGGCGGGGTGGCGTTCATACACTCAGAAATAGTGCCAGTTGCTTTAAACTGAAAATTTCAGGTTCAATTTTCATTGATAAAACCAATAACAAAAGAACAAGAACAATACAATACAATAAATTTTAAGTGTCTTATTCATTTCAAATTAAAGACATGGATATCCAAAAGTATGAGGTCAAATGTTATTATGCTGAATGTATTTATGCTGAATCATTACCTTGTAGATGCTCACCCCTAACACAGGTCATTTTTCAAGCTAATGCACACAAGTCACATCTCACTTTGTTTTGATTTAAGTCTTGTGAGAATCATTTTAGAGATTTGATTATCTCTTCCATGTTTTGGGGTCATGATGCAGTTTCCTGCCTCTTCAACTCAAAGAATTATGTGCAGAAGAAGGGTCATTATAAGTTACTTCACAACAGTTAAAATATATTTGGAGTATACAGCATGAAAGAGGACTACTTGGAATTCATGATTCATTTGTTCTTAAGCCACTGAACATGTTAAAGCTTAGTATATAGTTAGGCATTTCCCCCTATAGTTTCAAGTTGACATACAACATGTACAATGTTACTTTCATGATCTTTGGACAAATTATTACCAAAACATCATTTTAGTCTTCGTCATCATTCCCATCCTCATCATCTTGCAGTACAGCGACAGTGTTTGGGCAGTTAATGCAGCTGCATATTTCTATGCATTTCAGGCCAGCAAAGACACAAGGACATTTTCTACCATCAATGCAGTCTGTATCTTTACAGTATAGGTGGGTCAAATCCCGTATTTCCCGAGGGGCTGATTCCTTCAGACTTGTCACACACGGCAAGCTTTCATCACACTTAACCCAACCGTACTCAGTGGGATCCCTCATTATGGGCTTTACAATGAGGCTACTGCACCAGATCATAGTCTGGAACTTTGCTCTAAGAGCATGTTGCCTAAACGCATCATCAGTGGGTGGAAGAGATGAGGGTATCATGTCATGTTCCCTTGCGACCCTTCCCACCCTTCCCATACATCAAAAGGAGGAGCTCCCTGGCAGCATCAAGCCCCTCATCATCTGGATAGTGGAATTCTGTCAGTCCCTTCAGAGCTTCCTGGGTTTTTTGGAGGATGGTGTAGGCAGTTTTCTTCCCAAGCTTGAAGAAGCCACTGGTGGAATCGCAGCCTGTAAGGGCATGTACAGCAGGTAGAATTGGAACACTGTTCCACCCCAATAGCCTCGGCAGTTTTTCATACTGGAATGAACCGCTCCCTGGTGTCAAACTTTCCTGAGTGGCCGGAGTGTATGTATACACCATTGCTTAATTCCCCCTACTTTGGTAGTACAGCAAAAGGACGAGGACATCTGTATCATCACATCTGACAATGCATCTTCATCAATCAAGGCTAATATTCGTTCCTCGTATTCAGCCTTGATACATGTAGTCAAGATTACTGATATCCACTACTAGCACCTCTATTGGAAGAAAATTTGTAACACCGATTATGTCCCTTACACGATGACATCGCTGACCAATCACAGCATCGGTAACATGTGACAATCTTGAAAGCAGTATCAAAAATTAACCACCGAAACCTTTTTTTTAACATATCGTGACAAACACGACACGTTTCCACAGATGCTGACGCTACCATCTTTGTTTACAATAACAAGGGAATCTATAAGGAGCGTTGCGATTCATTGCAATCAGATCTCATCGCATCCAATGAAATTTAAGCATTTTGTGGCACGATTTCTTGACGACATGTATCGAGGCTGAATACGAGGAACGAATATTAGCCTTGATTTATGAAGATGCTGACATTGGTGCGTGGAAAGGAAGATAAATGTGTGGCATGCAATATCATCCTGGTATCTGCCTCATCATGGGTTGAGAATAGCTCCTCTAGATCTCTGGTTTCGCGATCAGTTATCTCTTTCACAACTTCTCGGCTGAGATGACCTCCAGCAATCACAAATTGTCGTTCTTGAGGAATTCTGTCCGGTACGTTTTCCTCTATGTACTGGCTCAGGAAGTGAATGAGAGCTGCTTTGTGGATGTACAATTTTTTATTGCGTTTTGGGACTAAAGGGGTTAAACGAGCATGTTGTGCACCAATTTTGCCAAGTACAACATCATTTCCTGAAACTAGAGAGCATAAGCTTCATTTTCATACCATTTTCAACTTGTTATACCTCCGGTAGGGGTATGTCCATTTTCTGGAGCACTTTTCTGCTCCTTGCCGCCTCTCTAAATTCCTAATACTAGTAATACTAAAAACAATGTGCTTGGGAGTTACTGAACTGTTTGTTTTCTTTCCTTTTCTTTCATACTTTATTAAAATTATTACTTTTCATTTGTTTATTGTTTCTAATCTATCATATCTGTAGTTAATTGTTGTCTTTTATTGTAAAACCTGGGGTTTTTTTTATTTTGTGTTAGTTGTGTTATTGGTAATAGGTATACATTTTAAATTTGTTTCGTTTTAAAAATTTGCAGCTAATAAATTTTGTGTTCTTTTTTATATAGTGTTAGTGCCACTGGTGTCAGCTGGTTAATTTTCTTTTATATGCCTAACATTTTGTTGTAGAGTTATAATTTTGTTAACTGGTCTAAAAACTGGTTAATTTCTTTTGTAGTTTGCTGGGTTTTCTTCAGAATCGTTGTCTGATCGAGTGATTGATGCCCAATGTAAAGCAATAATTACATCAGGTGTGTGCTGTTAGGTCTTGGCTTCAATCTTGTTAAAAATATACTTTTCAACTTCATAATTAAATTCAAAGTGCATGGTTCATCTTTGCATGACCAAAAAAAATAAAAATAATAATTATCTTTTATTTCTGTTTTCTAAGTTTCGTTGGATTATAACTGTCATGAAGCTCTAAACTTACTATGATAAATCTGGTTATTAAACTAAAGAAAATGATCGGCCCTACAATAAAGAATCTATGTTTGTATTATATTTAAAATATTATTAATAAAATTACAACAAATTGCACCACTGTCACTTTTAAAATAAAGTAGAAGGTAACATTTTACTGCTCTATGTCGGTAGAACTCAAATTAAATATTCTATTGCTAAAAAAAAAATCAGTTAACAATTTTAGTTACCTTAGCAGCCAAAAACATTATCAAGTCAAGAAAATTCTCCAGTATTCTTGTATGAACAGCATACCGTAGTTATTGGTAGATTGTAAACTGATGGCAAGTGTGTTCTGTATTGTGTTTGGTTAATTACATTCTTTTTCCGGGATCAAATGAAAATAACACCCAAGTCAAGAATATTCTCCAGTATTCTTGTATGAACAGCATACCGTAGTTATTGGTAGATTGTTAAACTGATGGCGAGTGTGTTCTGTATTGTGTTTGGTTAATTACATTCTTTTTCCGGGATCAAATAAAAATAACACCCAGAAAGCTAATGACGCCATTAGAAAGTGATGTCAAGTTGACGGTTCAAGGGTCTACAGTTAGATTGTAGCCAGGTATTTTTTGTCAAGAAATACCAAATATACAGTTAGTTCTGTAGAAAAACAATTCAGTTTACAAAGGACATAACCACATGGAGTTTCTGGATTTGTGAGTGTTATTGTCTATTTGATTCTCACAAATGTTTCATTTTTAACTTCAGGCTAACGCCTTCTGTCAAAAATTACATTTGCGGGATCAAATAGACAATAATACCCATAAATATTAAAACTCCATATGGTTATCTCCTAATTATATTGGTTGAATTTTCATACTAGGAAACAGTATAGCAGGAATATGACAAAGTGTAACAACTTTTGGTTCCTTGATTTGGCCCACACACTATCAGAGTAGGTCTTTAGATCTCACTAATTTGGGAACAACAAGTTTTTGGTTTATTTTGAGCACTCTGAGGTCATGTTATTGTATGGTAATGTTATTGAAGGCTTGTAAATATTCAGAACTGCATTTTGATCTAATTACAGCTTATCATTTCAGTGGTTATGAGGTGAAATGTGTTGAGGTCAGCTTGTTTGTACTTAATTTGGGCTTGCTTTTATTGGGCATACTTATTTTGGACACAATGTTTATTGCATCGACT